>NC_047036.1:157036840-157174340 GCF_011762595.2 Tursiops truncatus
CAAAGTGATTGTATTGATTTACATTCCCAGCAGCCATGTTTCAGAGATACTATTGATCCACATTCTCATCAATACTCAGTGTTGTCCAACTTTTATTTTTCTGATTGGATTGATGTACAATGTCATCTCGTTGTGCATAGATTTGCATTTTCCTCATTAATAAGGAGACTGCTAAACCTCTGTGTGCCTACTGGCCACACGTGTTTTTGTTTTTGTTTTTTTCTGAGAAAGGTCTCTTTATGTCTTTTGCCCACTTCCATCCTGGATTATTTCCCATCTCTTTAGCAACTTCTAAAATTTTTTAAATACCTCCTTTCCATAGATCCTTAGTTGACGACATTTGTGCAAACATCTTCTCCAGATTTGTGGACCCTTTAAACTTTCATTAAGCATTTCTTTTCATGAACTTTTTTTTCTTTTCATGAGCTATTCATTTTAATGTAGTCAGAAGCACTCCTTTTGTCAGTCTTTTTTGTACAGTTATCATCTGGATATCTCATATAAGAAATTTTTCTGTACCCTAAGATTCACTATATTTTCTCCTAGAGTATTCCATTTGAAGTTTAAGTCTTTACTCTCCTTTTGGAGTTGATTGTCAAAAGTGATATAGATAGAGAATTAGGGCTTCCCTGGTGGCGCAGTGGTTGAGAGTCCACCTGCCGATGCAGGGGACACGGGTTCGTGCACCAGTCCAGGAAGATCCCACATGCCGCCGAGCGGCTAGGCCTGTGAGCCATGGCCGCTGAGCCTGCGCGTCCGGAGCCTGTGCTCCACAACAGGAGAGGCCACAACAGTGAGAGGCCCGCGTACCGCAAAAAAAAAAAAAAAAAAGTGATATACATAGAGAATCAGTAACCTTTTTCCATATGGATAACTAGTTTGTCCAGCTCCATTTACTAGACAGTGCCTTCTCTACCCACTAACACGCTATGTACTTCTCCCATTCAACAGAATTTCATTCATGCCAGAGTCTAACACAGGGCTCTGTGCCAGGACCCAACTATAGTATTAAAGGATACTTTGTTTATTTTTATAATGTATGAAATACACATGATAATACGCCATGTACCTTATGGGAAACCCTCCCATTTCTTCTTCTTCTAAAGAAACTTTGGTCTTTTCCCCTTGTTCTTCCATATAAATTTAAGGATCCAGGTTCCTTCCTCCCTCTCTGTGTCCCCCTCCTTGCTGTCTTGCCTTGTGTCCCCAGAGCCCCTTCTGATAGTTTGGTTCACTCATCAGATGTGACCCCATGACCCAACAGAGTGATCCATGCCCATTCAAGTATAAGTCTCCTAACAATGAAAGATCAGAAAGACAAAGAAAATTTAGAGAAATGCTTCTCCCTCATTCACTGGAAGCTTTGAAAAGTTGCTCACAGCCTTCCTCCTTCCCTGTCCTCTGTACTCCCCTAGGTGTCTTGGCTAGGTGACCTCCCAGGTGTCCTCAGAGACCTGCCTTTCCTGACCCCTAGTACCTCTCTGCCCTCTCCTTACTCACTGATCCTCTGGAAGTCACACTCTTGTATTTTTCTTTTTTGGGGAAATGCTTGTGCTGTAGAGAAGGATGTAAATATGGTTGCTATGGTTTCATTCTCATTTCCTGGAAATGTGGGTTCTGAACCCTCAACCAGATCTTCTTGCAAGAGGGGTGCAAGTCAGAGGCTGTTGTACTCCCTGCTGCCTCCCACCCTGGGTCTCATTTCCCAGGCAGGACAGAGGTTTGCCAGTCCTTGCTCTCTACCGTGTCTGCATTTCCCTCGATGAGAAGAGGTCTGTGGAGTGTCCTGTGCTAGGGGCTGCAGGGAGCACTTCACCAGACTCAACATTTTCTGCTGTTTTAGTGGAAACATTCCAATCTGATCTCTGACACCAGAAATGTCTTTCCTCTCTGACACTGGTAAGTAAGCAAACTCTTTGCACTTGCAGTGATGGGATGCTTGTTTTGTGTTTGGAGGCCTGAGAGGTAGCCTTGGCTGGTGGAGAGCTGTGGTTTGGTGCAGAAGGCCTGGTCATCCTTTTCAGGTGGTTAAGAGAGTGAGGGAGGGCTAAGAACTGCCCAGGGCTAGGGCAATAGTGGTGAGAATGGGAGGAGTGACTGGATTCTGGATACATTTGTTTAGGTTGCAGGATTGAGGATGTGAAGTGTGAGAGAAGATTATGCGGACAGCCCCATGTGCAAATGAGGGGTGGCATTGATATTACCTGAAAGGGATAAGACAAGGGAAGAGAGGGATGGGGGCTTGAGACAGGTTTGGCCTTGTTCAGTTACTAAAGATCACCCTAGACATACAAGCGGGAGATGTTGTATAAACAATGGGATATTTGGGTCTGAGGTCAGAGGAGAGGCCAGCGGCAGAGATATAAATTTGGGAGTTGCCAGCACGTAGGTGGTGCTGGACAACATGGGACAGGTTAAGGAACTTAAAGGTGCAGCAGGGCTGGGACTGAGTCTGTCATAGGGTCAGGTAATCAAGGCTTATGTATTCATTCTGACCTAAAGAGCTGAGGCTCGGGGTCTAGGACTTCAGAGCAGAGGAAGACAATTCACAGGGTAATGGGAAGAGCAAATGCTTGGTAAACAAGTATTTGCCTTGCCATGTAGAAACAATGGGACACAGAGAGGAACGCGAACATATAGACCTTGGTAAATTTCCCAGTCTACATGCCTAGCTCATATTCTTTTTAGTTACCTCTGGTGACAGCTCCCTTCTCGGAACAAGCCCGCCATTTGAATGCTTTTAAGTATTTAAGGGGGAGGTAAAAGGAAAACTTTCTGAGTCTTCTGTTCCTTAGAAATAACCAACCCCAAATAATCCTTACACCAGAGAAACATTTTGGAGTGGCAATACGTGCTCCCCTACACTGGTCACTCTTCTGATTTTTCTTTCACATTCGAAATGAAATGGCTTCTCATTGTTCAATTTGTTACTGAATTGCTTGCCTGGACCCTAGCCTGGGTGAGACCCCTTGAATAGCACAAGCTTTATTCAAGGGCTAAAGAAGGGAGAAGCAGCAACTTGGCTTGCAAATCAACTTCTCAACCCAATTTGGGTGGAGATACCATATGTTTTGGAGGGTTGAGGTGAACAGGAGGGAACTGGAAAGAGAGGGAGGAATATTCATTACTTACCAGAGAACAAGGATGTGGTTTGGATGGGAAACTGAGGCAACACTCCTTTTCAGTCCTTGTATGGGCTTTTCCGGTTGTTGTTATGGCGATAGTCAACTGTCCTGTTGCTGGTGGATGTGTCATTTAGCATACTAATGCATTACAATGAGCATGTAATGAGGCTCAAGGTCCGCTGGAAGTCAAATCTTTTGCCATCTTGGGCCTAGTTGGTTCTAACCAGATCTTGTATTTTTCTTTGCAGCTTCCTCCAGAAACTTAGATAAGAGCAATTGGTTTCCATTCAAGGGAGGGGCAGGGATATGATTCTGGGGGACCAGTCTGGAGTGCGGAGTTGATGAGAGACGTGTGCGATGTGTATGCAAACCTAGAAGTTGTCGGTGGGTATACGGAACAAGTACGCTTCCTTAAGGCTGCACATCTCGCCTCTCTTTAGGGTTCCCAAGGGGAGACGTTGTTTGTAAAGGGCTGTTGGGAAGGCTGTGCTTAGCCCCTGGATTGGCTAGTTTCTTCTAGGGAAATGACGGGAGTGCCCGTTTTCAAATTACCTTGTTTTCGTGACTCTAAATCCCTCCTTGACAATCTCTCTCTCCTTTTCCTAAGCCCATTACTCTCCCCATCACAGACCACCACAGTCTTTTCAATTTAACATAGTTCTCCACAATTCATCTTCAGTATGTTTATCGGTGTATATTAATGTATACATGTATCCATGAGAACTGTATAGTAAAGCTATATGTGGATCCCTTAAGGTGTCCACAAAAGGGATTGAGCTTAAAGTCTGTGTTATAATAAAAATACCTATTTGGTCTTTGTCTGCAATTCCTGGAAGGAGCTCCTAAAACCCTTGAAATTTCCAGAGTGATAGGAATTTCTTTTTTAAGCTAATGAGATGACTGGGGTGGGGAGACGACAGAGCATCAGGATGGGGGCTGGGGGCCAGAAAGACCAAGCCAGAGTTAGAGGGTTGGAACTTTCAGCCCCTTCCTTCCTTTCCTTCCCCACAACCTCCAGGGAGGGGAGGAGGGCTGGAGATTGAGTTCAGTCATCAATGGTCAATGGCTTAATCAACCATGCCTGTGTAACGAAACCCCTAACAAGATCAGTTTCTGACTTTCTAAACTCAATATTATTGGGGGCATCTATGTGGACGCTCATATGTCTACTTTATTTTTTCTGACACAGCAGTCAGTCAAATGTATATCCCACTATTTATTAATTATAAAAAGGACATGGTATTACCTAGAATACAGGCAAAGCTGCTGTAAAAGAGGGACCCAAACACGGAGGTGGAGTACCAGGGAAGCCTTACCCTCCCTCTGAGGGCAGTGCAGAGGTTAGCAGACTGCACAGCCGGGTGCTGGTTTCGTCTTGGTCTGGTAGAGCTCAGGCCCGGCCCATCTTCACAATCCACCATCTCCATGCCCTTGTCCCCATCTGTGTGCTTGTCTCTAGGGGAAAAATCTAATCTTCTCTGATTATCACATCAAGCTTGGCCCACATTTCACTTGGTTCTCTCACTCCTTTGTCTCTCCCCTGGAAACTAAGCTCTATGAAATCAAGGATTTCTATTCCTGGAGCTCCAGGGCTGGGACAGTGCCTGGCACAGAGCAGACACTCAATAAGAATTTGATTAGAGAATAAAGGAAAGAATAGAGAATGATTTTGCTTAGAGAATAAAGGGAGGATTTGCTTCTAGGATAAAGAAGTAAAGGGAGGACGAATTTGACAGTTCACATGCTGTTTTCATTCCCCCGTGATTGCTTTGAGCTTATTGAGACCCCGTTTGTAAGCAAGTGATAGTTTCTGAAGATATGATCTCAATATTGCTGATACTATGTTTTCACAAGTCACAGAGCCTTCATGGTAGACGGGAGGAAAGGCTAGGTTTTAGCCCGTAGAGTGAGATGGGATACAAATATCCTTAAACACAGTTATTCTCTGTTTAATCAGTTAAATGGAGGCCACACAGAGTCTCAAGTTAATAACTGTGGTTTTCAGTCAGTCTCAATGTGAGCCATGGATACAGGACTTTTCAGTAAGCTCAGAGCCATTCACAGCACCAGTGTCATCTTTGACACCACTTGAGAGCTAAGCCTCCATTAAATTTTTCTTGAAATAGTAGGATTGGTCACCATCTAACAGTTTGTTCATAAACTAACATGTGGATACATCAATTTAACGTAAATTTTAAATTTGGTTCAGCCACTATGGAGAACAGTATGGGTGTTCCTTAAAAAACTATAAATAGAGCTACCATATGATCCTGCAATCCCACTCCTAGGCATATATTCAGAGATAAACATAATTTGAAAAGATACATGCACCCCAGTGTTCATAACGGCACTATTTACAATAGCCTAGACACGGAAGCAACCTAGATGTCCATCAACAGATGAGTGGATAAAGATCTGGTATATATACACAATGGAATATTACTCAGCCATAAAAATGAATGAAATAATGCCATTTGCAGCAACATGTATGGACTTAGAAATGATCACACTAAGTGAAGTAAGCCAGACAAAGACAAAACATCGTATGATATCACTTATAAGTGGAATCTAAAAAATGGTACAAATGAACTTATTTACAAAACAGAAATAGACTCACAGACATAAAAAATAAACTTATGGTTACCAGAAGGGAAAGGGTGGGAGGGATAAATTAGGAGTTTGGGATTAAAATATACACACTACTATATACAAAATAGGTAACCAACAAGGACCTACCGTATAGCACAGAGAATTATAGTCAATATCTTGTAATAACCTATAAGGGAAGAGAATGTAAAGAAAGACTATATATTCATATACATATGTATAACTAAATCACTTTACTATACACCTGAAAGGAACACAACATTGTAAATCAACTATACTTCAATAAAAAATATTTTTAAATAAATTTTACAACAAGCAGACAGAAAGTGACATGTGGAGAAATCCCTAATTTCACAGGACTGCTCCATGATTGTTTCTAGGTGAAGGTTTGGGCAATTGTCCACTCCTTCCCAACTGCTCCTAATGCTGGCTTTACATTCTCCCTCAGCCACGATGAAACTGGGTCTAGAACAACCCAGCTGAACTCTGACCTAGCCAGTGGGCATTTCCTTTCTCAGAGTCCACCGGGCAAACCTCTGGGCTGTGCTTTGGCATGGGCATCCTTTCATGGCCACAATCTACAGAGGTTGCTTCCCCCTGCAGAGAGCCACTCGCCTCAGTCAGCTGCACATTTCTAACAAGCCCTGAGAAGGCTCAGTATCACCCAAGGGGCCCCCAGGCGAACTGTCCTGCAGGCTGCGCTGTATGTCCTCGTGATCACATGCCCATCACCAACTTCCCTAAAATATATCAAAATTTATTTTTCCCCTCTGAACTCACTTGCTTCTCCTGTGAGCCCGACGAGATGGATCTTTTATTTAACTTTATATAATTTATATTTTACTGAGATTATAATTGACACATAATATTCAGATGTACAACATAATGATTTGATATTTTGTATATTGCAAAATGATCACCGCATTGTCACCACACAGGTACAATTTTTTCCTTTGTTGAGAACTTTTAAGATCTAGTCTCTTAGCAGCTTTCCAATACATATACAGTATTATTCACTATAGTCACCATGCAGCACATTACATAGCCATGGTTTATTTATTTTATTACTGGAAGTGTGTACCTTTTGACCACTTTCACCCAATTTTACTGGCCCTGTAGTGACCATCCCAGGTCTGTTCTCAGACTCCTGTCCTGACAAAGGCTCACGTGATCACAGGGGACCTAGGACCAGAATGTCTGACTGTGAGTTATGCATTCAAGGGCATCAGGCCTCAGCCCACACTGGGCACTGTGGCCACTCCAGCCCAGAGCCTATCAAATGGGATGCCAGACTCAGAGTGACCCTCACCATGGGGAGCAGCCCAACCCTGGGGAACCCGGGAATGGGTGGAGCTTTCTGTCACCCACCACCTTTTTTCTAAAAGGTTTAACTCTATATTTGGTCTGTGCAGGGGCTGCGACAGGGCCTGGGGGCCTCGTCACCCGTCACGTTCCCCTGACACCAGGCCACCTGGGCCACTAGACCCGGTGCCACCCCAGCTCAACCGCACCCCCCACGGAGGGCGGGGACAGCCTGTTCGCTCTCAGCCAGACGCTGCACCCAGTGCTGAAGCCCCGTCAGGGGCCACCGCGGAGGCTCTGTCCTCTTCCCTAGGCGGCCGGTTTTTTTAACAATTTTTTTTTTTTTTTTTTTTTTTTTGTGGTACGCGGGCCTCTCACTGCTGTGGCCTCTCCTGTTGTGGAGCACAGGCTCCGAACCCGCAGGCTCAGCGGCCATGGCTCACGGGCCCAGCCGCTCTGCGGCATATGGGATCTTCCCAGACCGGGGCACGAACCCGTGTCCCCTGCATCGGCAGGCGGACTCTCAAACAATGCACCACCAGGGAAGCCCTAGGCGGCCGTTTTTAAATGCAGCAAGCTCAGGTGGATGCAGGCTGCGTGCACAGCCAGGCGGGGAAAAGGCACGCTCTGCCCTGAGAGGATGGTACGGCCCCAAACAGGTCCCTGATAAAACGTAAGAAAAACACTTGTGAAAATGTACCCATGTGTATGGTGGGTATGGTGTTAGGGAGTGTATGGTGTTATGTGTATGGTGTGAGGGAGTGCTCTAATTTCATTCTTTTACATGTAGCTGTCCAGTTTTCCCAGAACCACTTATTGAAGAGGCTGTCTTTTCTCCATTGTATATTCTTGCCTCCTTTATCAAAGATAAGGTGACCATATGTGCATGGGTTTATCTCTGGGCTTTCTATCCTGTTCCATTGATCTATATTTCTGTTTTCGTGCCAGTATCATACTGTCTTGATTATTGTAGCTTTGGAGTATAGTCTCAAGTCCAGGCGCCTGATTCCTCCAGCTCAGTTTTTCTTTCTCAAGATTGCTTTGGCTATTCAGGGTCTTTTGTGTTTCCATACAAATTGTGAAATTTTTTGTTCTAGTTCTGTAAAAAATGCCATTGGTAATTTGATAGGGATTGCATTGAATCTGTAGATTGCTTTGGGTAGTATAGTCATTTTTACAATGTTGATTCTTCCAATCCAAGAACATGGTATATCTCTCCATCTGTTTGTATCACCTTTAATTTCTTTCATCAATGTCCTATAGTTTTATACATACAGGTCTTTTGTCAGATTTTTCATCATTAGTGTATAGGAATGCAAGAGATTTCTGTACATTAATTTTGTATCGTGCTACTTTACCAAATTCATTGATTAGCTCTGGTAGTTTTCTGTTAGCATCTTTAGGATTCTCTATGTATAGTATCATATCATCTGCAAACAATGACAGTTTTACTTCTTCTTTTCCGATTTGGATTCCTTTTATTTCTTTTTCTTCTCTGATTGCTGTGGCTAAAACTTCCAAAACTATGTTGAATAATAGTGGTGAGAGTGGACAACCTTGTCTTGTTCCTGATCTTAGAGGAAATGGTTTCCATTTTTCACCATTGAGAACGATGTTGGTTGTGGGTTTGTCATATATGGCCTTTATTATGTTGAGGTAAGTTTCCTCTGTGCCTACTTTGTGGAGGGTTTATATAATAAACGGGTGTTGAATTTCGTCAGAAGCTTTTTTTGCATCTATTGAGATGATCATATGGTTTTTCTGCTTCAATTTGTTAATATGTTTTATCGCATTGATTGATTTGCGTATACTGAGGAATCCTTGCATTCCTGGAATAAACCCCACTTGATCATGGTATATGATCCTTTTAATGTGCTGTTGGATTCTGTTTGCTAGTATTTTGTTGAGGATTTTTGCATCTATGTTCATCAGTGATATCGGCCTGTAGTTTTCTTTCTTCGTGACATCTTTGTCTGGTTTTGGTATCAGGATGATGGTGGCCTTGTAGAATGAGTTTGGGAGTGTTCCTCCCTCTGCTATATTTTGGAAGAGTTTGAGAAGTATACGTGTTATCTCTTCTCTAAATGTTTGATAGAATTCGCCTGTGATGTCATCTGGTCCTGGGCTTTTGTTTGTTGGAAGATTTTTAATCACAGTCTCAATTTCAGTGCTTGTAATTTGTCTGTTTATATTTTCTATTTCTTCCTTGTTCAATCCTGGAAGGTTGTGCTTTTCTAAGAATTTCCATTTCTTCCAGGTTGTCCATTATATTGGCATATAGTTGTTTGTAGTATTTCTTCCAGGTTGTCCATTATATTGGCATATAGTTGTTTGTAGTAATCCTTCATGATCCTTTGTATTTCTGCAGTGCCAGTTGATATCTCTCCATTTTCATTTCTAATTCTATTGATCTGAGTCTTCTCCCTTTTTTTCTTGATGAGTCTGGCTAATGTTTTATAAATTTTATTTATCTTCTCAAAGAACCAGCTTTTAGTTTTATTGATCTTTGCTATTGTTTCCATCATTTCTTTTTCATTTATTTCTGATCTGATCTTTATGATTTCTTTCCTTCTGCTAACTTTGGGGGTTTTTTTTCTTCTTTTTATAATTGTTTTTGGTGTAAGGTTCAGTTGTTTATTTGAGATGTTTCTTATTTCTTGAGGTAGGATTGTATTGCTATAAAGTTCCCTCTTAGAACTGCTTTTGCTGCATCCCATAGGTTTTGGGTCATCATGTTTTCATTGTCATTTGTTTCTAGGTATTTTTTGATTTCCTCTTTGATTTCTTCAGTGATCTTTTGGGTATTTAGTAGTGTATTGTTTAGCTTCCATGAGTTTGTATTTTTTACAGACTTTTTCCTGTAATTCGTATGTAGTCTCATAGCGTTGTGGTCAGAAAAGATACTTGATGTGATTTTAATTTTCTTAAATTTACTAAGGCTTGATTTGTGTCTCATGTTATGATCTATCCTGGAGAAGTTCCTTTAGCATTTGTTGTAGAGCTGGTCTGGTGGTGCTGAATTCTCTTAGCTTTTGCTTGTCTGTAAAGCTTTTGATTTCTCTGTTGAATCTGAATGAGATCCTTGCTGGTTATAGTAATCTTGGTTGTAAGTTTTTCCCGTTCATCACTTTGAATATATCATGCCACTCCCTTCTGGCCTGCAGAGTTTCTGCTGAAAAATCAACTGATAACCTTACGGGGATTCCCTTGTATGTTACTTGTTGCTTTTCCCTTGCTGCTTTTAATATTTTTTCTTTGTATTTAATTTTTGTTAGTTTGAGTAATATGTGTCTCAGTGTGTTTCTCCTTGGGTTTACTTGTATGGGACTCTCTGTTCTTCCTGTACCTGGCTGACTATTTCCTTTCCCACTTTAGGGAAGTTTTCAACTATAATCTCCTCAAATATTTTCTCAGACACTTTCTCTTTCTCTTCTTCTTCTGGGGCCCCTATAATTCTAATGTTGCTATGTTTAATGCTGTCCCAGAGGTCTCTGAGACTGTCCTCATTTCTTTTCATTCTTTTTATTTATTCTGTCCCACTTTATTTATTTCCACCATTCTATCTTCCAGCTCACTTATCCATTCTGCTTCAGTTATTCTGCTATTGATTCCTTCTAGTGTATTTTTCTTTTCAGTTACTGTATTGTTCATTTCTTTTTTTCGTCTTTAGTTCTTCTATGTCCTTGTTAAACATTTCTTGTATCTTCTTCATCCGTGCCTCCATTCAATTTCTAAGATCTTGGATCATATTTACTATCATTACTCTGAATTCTTTTTCCATTAGATTACCTATTTCCTCTTCATTTTTTGTCTTGTGGGTTTTTACCTTGCTCCTTCATCTGCAAAATATTTTTCTGTTATCACATTTTGTTTAACTTACTCTGTTTGTGGTCTCCTTTCTACAGGTTGCAGGGTTGTATTTCCTCTTGCTTCTGGTGTCTGCGCCCTGGTGGGTGAGGTGGGTCAAGGGGCTTGTGTAAGCTTCCTGGTTGGAGGGACTGGTGCCTATGTTCTGGTGGGTAGAGCTGGTTCTTCTCTTTCTGGGGGCCAGTGCCACAACAGAGGGTGTGTTTTGGGTGTCTGTGAGCTTAGTACAACTTTAGGCAGCCTGTCTGCTAATGGGTGGGGCTGTGTTCCTGTCTTGCTGATTGTTTGGCCTGAGACATCCAGCACTGGAGCTTGCAGGTTGTTGTGAGGAGCTGGGTCTTGGTGCTGAGATAGGACCTCTGGGAAAGCTCACACCAATTGATATTACCTGTGGCCAGGAATTCTCTGGTGGTCCAGCAGCCTGGACTCAGCACTCCCACCATGGGGGTTCAGGCTTGACCCCTGGCCAGGGAACAAAGACCCTCCAAGCTGTGTGGTATGGCAAATAAATAAATAAATAAAATAACAAACAAAGAGACAAACAAAACCCAAGACAAATAATAAAAACAAACTAAACAAACAAAAACAGAAAAACAACAACAAAAAAGAAAAGAAAACAAACAGGAAAAACCCAAGACAAATACTAAAAACACAACCAAACAGAAACAACAAACAAACATACCACACAAAAAAGAAAACAAAAATCAAGCAAACAACTAAACACAAAGACCAAAACAAACAATAAAAACAAAAATAAAAAAATAAAAAACAAAAAATTTTTAAAGCAAACCAAAAAACACACAAAAACGACAAAAAAGTTGAAAACAAAACAAATACAAAAAATTTTAAAACCCAAAAAACAAAGCAACAAGACAAGAAATAAATAAAAATAGAAAAATAAAAAATATATTAAAAATAAATAAATAAAACAACCACAGCAAAACAAAACAAAATCAAAAAGTAAAAATTTTAAAAATAAGAAAAAAAATTCCCTGGGACCTCTGCTATCAGTGTCCTTGACCTCACAGGAGCCACAGCCAACCCCCCGCCTCCCCACGACACCCACCAAGACCTCTACGTATGTGTCTAGACCCACTGTGGGTACTTTGGGGGCAGTTCAGACTCTGACCTGGCCCAACTCCAGCATGTATGTGCCACCAAAATCCACAGCTGCTAAAGCTAGACCAGTCTCAGTTGTGAGAACACTCATTGTCCATTCATATATTCAGCAGACGCTGGGTTTACCAGGCCAATCATTTGGGTTTAATCCATGGCTTGTACAGTGGTGCCAAGAGATTTTAGTTCCTCTTCCTTAGTTGCACAGCTGCTGAGCTTGGGGCTCACCTTTGGTTTTGGCCCCACCTCTGCATGTGGGTCACCCTCAGGCCTCTCTTCCCTGCCCAGGCGAGAAGGGGTCAAAGGCAGCAGATGACTGGGGCACACTTGCTTGCTTACGTGTGAGGGTCAAGAGGCTGCTACAGACAGGGGCATGCATGCTTTCTCAGGGAAGAGGGATAAGCCAGCCACGACTGGGGTGCACACGCTCACTCCAATGGGATTCCCCCTCTAATGCCTGAGGAGGCAGGGGCTGGTTGGAGGCTGAGACAGACTGAGGCATGCTCGCTCTGGTGGAAATCTCTCGCAGTGCCTGCAGAGGCAGGCTGGCATGTGGGGAGAGAGTTTGCAGTGGTGGCTGCATCCCTTGTGCAGCATTCAACAATGGTCCCTTACTCCCAAGGCAGACATCACTTCCTCCAGGAGCATTCCCAGCTGTGGAATTCCTCACTCCTGACGCCTCAGGCTCTCTCCGTGCTGCCAATATCAGTCCTCTCTCTGGTCCACTCTCCACACTTCAGCACCCAGCCCCTGCCAGCATTGGCGGACAACCATCTCAGGCTGGGGCACCTAGGGCTGTGGCACAGACTGCCTGTGCAAGTCTCACTCTGTCCTGCCTGCCACAGACTGGCCTCTGTACTTTCTTACACTAGCCCCCAAAGTCCCCTCTCTATTTCAGCGTATCTCGCCACTGGTGAGGGTATCTCTCTGGGTGTGGTAACCCCTCCTTTCCTTCAGCTTCCCACCAAGGGTGTGGGTCCCATCCTGTTTCCTCTTTTCTTTTGCTTCCCTTTCTCCCCTTCGTCCTACCCAGTTATGCTGGGATCTTTTCCTGTCCTTTTATGTCTCCTAGGCCCTCTGCTCGTGTTCAGCAGGTGCTCTGTGCAAATTTTTCCACTTGTAGTAGTATTCTTGATGTATTTTGGGGGAGAGGTGAACCCCAGGTCCTCCTATTCTGCCATCTTGATCTCCTTGAATTACTACAGCTTTGAAATCAGGAAGTGTGATGCCTCTGTTTTGATTCTTCTTTTTCATGATTGCTTTGGTTATTTGGGGTCTTTTGTGGTTCCATACATATTTAGCATTTTTTTTCTATTTGTGTGATAAATGTCATAGGGCTATTTGATTTTGGATAGCTGAGACTGTCAGGAAAGCAAGTGATGAGGAAAAGTTGGTAAGAAGGTGTAGGCATGGCAAGAGAGACAGGTGGCAAGAAGCAGGAAGGCAAGGAAGTTCCCAAAGTTTACTTTCCTTCCAGTCACCCATTTCTGGTTCTGATCCCCATGCATCCCTCATGACCATTTCCAGTGGCCAAAGTCTGTGTTTCTCATTTCCACTCAGCCTCAAGTCAGTGTTTTTCAACTTGACCCTTCTCAGCTGCTCCTGGCTCAAGCTGGCTTGTCTCCTGTGGCTTGGATGCATTAAAGAAGACCTTTCTAATTTTTATTGGAGTAGAGTTGATTTACAATGGTGTGTTAATTTCTACTATACAGGAAAGTGAATCAGTTATACATATACGTATATCTATTCTTTTTCAGATTCTTTTCCTATTAGGTTATTACAGACTATTGAGTTCCCTCTGCTATACAGTAGGTCTTTGTTGATTATCTATTTTATACATAGTAATGTGTATATGTTAATCCCAAACTCCTCATTTGTCCATCCCTCCCCCATCTTTCACCTTTGGTAGCCATAAGTTTGTTTTCTAAGACAGAGTCTGTTTCTACTTTGTAAATAAGTCAATTTGTATCATTTTTTTAGATTCCACATAGAAGTGATATCATATAATATTTCTCTTTGTCTGTCTGATTTACTTCACTTAATATGATAATCTCTAGGTCCATCCATATTGCTGCAAATGATATTTACTTCATTCTTTTTAATAGCTGAGTCATATTCCATTGTATATATGTATCACATTTTTTCTATGTATGGTAATGTCAAAATATGTAATACATTTTCTCACATATTACTTTTTTTAATTTTTAAAAATTTTTATTGAAGTATAGTTGATTTACAATGTTGCGCTAGTTTCAGGTATACAGCAAAGTGATATCATGATATTTGTCTGTCTCGGACTTACATCACTTAGTATGAAGATCTCTAGTCCATCCGTGTTGCTGCAAATGGCATTATTTCTTTTTTTCTGGCTGACTAATATTCCATTGTATACATGCGTATATTCTTTATCCATTCCTATGTTGATGGACATTTAGATTGCTTCCATGTCTTAACTATTGTAAATAGTGCTGCAATGAATATTGGGGTGTATATATCTTTTTGAATTGTGGTTTTCTGCAGATATATGCCCAGGAGTCAGATTGCTGGATCATATGGTACTTCTATTTTTAGTTTTTTAAGGAACCTCCATACTGTTCTCCATAATCGGTGTACCGACTTACATTCCCACCAACAGTGTAGGAGGGTTCCCTTTTCTCCACACCCTCTTCAGCATTTAATGTTTGTAGATTTTTTTATGATGGCCATTCTGACTAGTGTGAGGTGTTACCTCATTGTAGTCTGGATTTACATTTCTCTAATGATTAGTGATGTTGAGCATCTTTTCATGAGCTTTTATCCATCTGTATGTCTTCTTTGAAGAAATGTCTACATAGATCTCAGACCATTTCTTGATTGTGTTGTTTGTTGTTTGTTTGTTTTTTATATTGAGCTGCATGACCTGTTTGTATATTTTGGAGATTAATCCCTTGTGGGTCACTTCATTTGCAAATATTTTCCCCCTTTTTGTGGGTTGTCTTTTTGTTTTGGTTGTGGTTTCCTTTGCTGTGCCAAAGCTCTTAAGTTTCATTAGGTTGAATTTTTTACTTTTGATTTTATTTTCATTACTCTAGAAGGGGGTCAAATAAGATCTTGCTGCAATTTATGTCAAAGAGTGTCCTGCCTATATTTTCTTCTACACTATAAGTGTTTATAGTATCTGGTCTTACATTTAGGCCTTTAATCCATTTGAGTTTATTTTTGGGTATGGTGATAGAGAATATTCTAATTGCATTCATTTACATGTAGCTGTCCAGTTTTCCCAGCACCACTTATTGAAGAGACTGTCTTTTCTCCATTGTATATTCTTGCTTCCGTTGTCATAGGTTAGTTGACCATAGGTGCATGGGTTTATCTCTGGACTTTCTATCATGTTTCATTGATCTATATTAATGTTTTTGTTCCAGTACCATACTGTTTTGATTACTGTAGCTTTGTTGTATAGTCTGAAGTCAGGGAGCCTGATTCTTCCAGCTCCATTCTTCTTTCTCAAGATTGCTTTGATATTTGGGGTCTTTAATGTCTCCATACAAATTTTAAGATTTTTGTTCTAGTTCTGTAAAAAAGTCCCTTGGTAATTTGATAGGGATTGCATTGAATCCATAGATTGCTTTGGGTAGTATAATCATTTTGACAATATTGATTCTTCCAATCCAGGAACATGGTATATCTCTCAATCTGTTTGTGTCAACTTTGATTTCTTTCATCAGCATTTTGTAGTTTTCTGAGAATAGGTCTTTTGCCTCCTTAAGTAGGTTTATTCCTAGGTATTTTTTTCTTTTTGATGTGATGGTAAATGGGATTGTTTCCTTAGTTTCTCTTTCTGATCTTTCATTTTTACTGTATAGGAATGCAAGAGATTTCTGTGTATTAATTTTGTATTCTGCAACTTTACCAAATTCATTGATGAGCTCTAGCAGTTTTCTGGTAGCATCTTTAGGATTTTCTATGTATCCTGTCATGTCACCTGCAAACAGTGACAGTTTTACTTCTTCTTTTCCAATTCATATTCTTTTATTTCTTTTTCTTTCCTGATTACTGTGGCTAGAACTTCCAAACTATCTTGAATAAGAGTGGCAAGAATGGACATCATTGTCTCGTTCCTGCTCTTAGAGGAAATGCTTTCACTTCTTCACCATTGTGAATGTTTGCTGTGGGTTTGTCATATATGGCCTTTATTACATCAAGGTAAGTTCCCTCTATGTTCACGTACTGGAGAGTTTTTATCACAAATGGGTGTTGGATTTTGTCAAAATCTTTTTCTGCATCTACTGAGATGATCATATGCTTTTTATATTGCAATTTGTTAATGTGATGTATCACATTCATTGATTTGCCTATATTGAAGAATCCTTGCCTCCCTGGGATAAAATTCCACTTGATCATGGTGCATGATGCTTTTAATGTGTTGTTGGATTCAGTTTGCTAGCATTTTGTTGATTATTTTTGCATCTATGTTTATCAGGGGTATTGGCCTGTACTTTTCTTTTTTTGTGATATCTTTGACTGGTTTTGGTATCAGGGTGATTACGGCCTTGTAGAATAAGCTTAGGAGTGTTCCTTCCTCTGCAATTTTTTGGAAATTTTCAGAAGGATAAGTTTTAACTCTTCTCTAAATGTTTGATGGAATTCATCTGTGAAGTCATCTGGTCCTGGACTTTTCTTTGTTGGATATTTTCTAATCACAGTTTCTATTTTAGTACTTTTGATTGGTCTGTTCACATTTTGTATTTCTTCCTGGTTCAGTCTTAGAAGGCTGTACCTTTCTAAGAACTTGATTTCTTCTAGGTTGTCCATTTTATTGGCATATACTTGCTGTAGTTGTCTCTTCTGATCCTTTGTATTTCTGTGGTGTTTGTTGTAACTTCTCCTTTTTCATTTCTAATTTTATTGTTAGTCTATTTCATTTATTTCTGTTGTGATCTTTATGATTTGTTTCCTTTTACTAACTTTGGGTTTTGTTTGTTCTTCTTTCTCTAGTTGCTTTAGGTGTAAGGTTAGGTTGTTTGAAACTTCTCTTGTTTCCTGAGGTAAGATTGTATCACTATATATTACACTCTCAGAATTGCTTTTGCTCTGTCCCATAGGTTTTGGATCTTTGTGTTTTCATTGTCATTTGTCTGTAGGTATTTTTTTATTTCCTCTTTGATTTCTTCACTTATCCATTGGTTGTTTATTAGCATATGTTTAGCCTCCATATGATTGTGTTTTTGTAGTTTTTTTCTTACAGTAGATTTCTAATTTCATAGTGTTGTGGTTGGAAAAGATGCTTGATAGGATTTCAGTTTTCTTAAATTTACTGAGGCTTGCTTTGTGGCCCAGTATGTGATCTATCCTGGAGAAAGTACCATGTGTACTTCAAAAGAATATACATTCCGATGTTTTTGGATGGAATGCTCTATTAATATCAAATAAAAGTCCAACTGGTTTAATGTGTCATTTAAGACCTGTGTTTCCTTATTGATTTTCCATGTGGATGATCTGTCCATTGATGTAAGTTGGGTGTTAAAGTTTCCCAGTATTATTGTCTTACTCAGTTTCTCCTTTTATGTCTGTTAGTATTTGCCTTATATATTGAGGTGCTCCGATGTTGGGTGTATATATATTACAATTGTAAGATCTTCTCCTGGATTGATCATTTTGTTGTGTCCTTCTTTGTCTCTTGTAACAGTCTTTATTTTAACATCTATCTTGTCTGATATGAGTACTGCTACTTCAGCTTTCTTTTGATTTCCATTTGCATGGAATAACATTTTCCACCCACTCATTTTCAATCTGTATGTTTCTCTAGATCTGAATTGGATCTCTTTAGACAACATATATCTTTTTGTTTGTTTTTTGTTTTTGTATCCATTCAGCCAGTCTGTGTCTTTTGGTTGGAGCGTTTCATCTGTTTATATTATGGGCAGAGCTGTGTGGGCCCTGTTGGTTGTTTGGCCTGAGGTGACCAGGCACTGGAGCCTGCTGGGTTTTGGGGGAGCTCAAGCCGATGACTACTCCCTGATACCTCCACCACCAGTGTCCTCATCCTTAGAATGAGCTGTAGCCGCCTCCCACATCCCCAGTAAACGCTGCAAGAATAGCAGGAAGGTCTGGTCCAGGCTCCTGTGAAGTTACTGATTTTTCTCTGGGTCCCAGTATGCATGAGACCTTGTGTGTACCCTCCAAGGGCAGTCTCTGTTTTCCGCAGTTCTATGGAGCTGCTGCAATCAAACCCCGCTGATCTTTTAAGTCAAATGCTCTGGTGGCTCCTCTTCACAATGTCAGACCCCCAGCTTGGGAGCCTGACATAGGGCTCAGAACTCACACTTGTGGGAGAACTTCTGCAATGTAATTATTCTCCAGTTTGTGGGTCACCCACCCAGGGGTATAGGATTTCATTATATCATGAGTGCTCCCTTCCTACCATCTCATTGTGGTGTCCTCTTTATGTCTTTGGATGTAAGATATGTTTTTGGTATGTTATGGTCTTTTTCATCGATGGTTGTTCAGCAGTTATTTGTGATTTTGGTGTTCTCATGAGAGGAGGTGAGTTCAAGCTGCCTCTACTCTGCCATCTTGTCCCTTCTCTCCACAAGGGCTTTCTTTGATCTTTTAAAATTATATTTCTTTCTTCTCTTCTAACTGTGTATTTCAAAATTCCCATCCTCCAAGTTACTTACTCTTTCTTCCACCTTGTCTGCCCTGCTTTAGATACTCCCTATTGCATTCTTCTTATCATTCATCGAATTTTTCAGCTGCAGGCTATCTGTTTGGTTCTTTTTTTTTTTAATTTCCATCTCTTTGGCAAATAACCCACTTAGTTCATATATTTTATTCCTGAATTCATTGAGTTGTCTTTCTGAGTTTTCATGTGACTCACTGAGTTTCTCACGACTGCTGTTTTGAATTCTTTATCACTTAGATCACAATATTCTGTGCCTTTGAGTTTGTATGCTTGAGAATTATCAGTTTCTTTTTTGATGCTATTATTTCCCTGCGTGGTTATTTTCATTTTAGTTATGCAATGCTGCTTTCATATTTGAAGTAGTAGACATCACCTTCACTCTTTGCCTTCAGCAGATGTGGTGTTATGTTCTGTGGTGTTATTATCTCAGTTTTTCTTCTGTGCTTGTGAAGGATTATTTGCTCCTCTCTTCTTGCTTCCCTTTGTAGACAAAATTTTAAGCTTTTATCTTTTCTCTGGTCCTTACAATACACCAGGCTGACTTTTGAAACCCCTCTTTTGTTTTCCACTATAGACAAGTTTGTGATGTCCCTCTTGCCAACCATCATATCCTGTCTTCAGACCCCACTCCTTGCCTACCAGAACTTGTTCTCCCAGATGCACTTGGGAGCACACAGGAGCCAGTAGCAGAGTGGGGACGTGTGGGTTTGGCATTCGTGCCCACCTGGGTTGCCAGTGGACCTGGTAGGGAGATCCCTGGGGATGGTACTCCAAGAGGCTCATGGGATGACTTCCTGCTCAACACAATCCCTTTAATATACCTTAAATTCTTATCCCCACCTTAGTACTAGAGGTGCTGGTGCAAAAAAAATGGATTTCTCCGACCCTGACTGATCAGATGAAGTAGCTGGGTACTCACTCACTGCTTTCCTTTTACCCTACAGGAGCGGTCACCTCCACCAGATAAATCATTCCCATTCAGTGTTTTCTTGGGGGAGGCCAGCACAGGAAAACTTTCTCTTACCATCTCTGCTGCAACCAGACTTGTATTTTTCTTTTACTTTTCCTTCCAGTGATGTACTGGATTCTCCCCTCAGGAATACCAGAGTTCTGTAAGTTCTTCCATGGGTGAGTGCCTGCCCAGCTCAGCATCACCTCATTTTTTGCTTGCTAGCAAACTGAGGAGTCTAAGCAGTTTCTCTGGCTCTGCTAATTCTTCAGCCATATAGAGGTTTTTCTGTTCCTACCAGCTTTGCTCAGGAGTGAATTTCCTCCCAAGTCCTTGGGAGTAAGGTGCTAGGTCCCAAGGTCCCGGATCCCAGGAACCTGGAGCCCAGAATGGAGTAGGGGAGGCAGTATTCTGGTCCATACAAGACCCCTTATTTCCACTGGGACTTCCTGGACCCTCTGTCATGTCTCCCAGGTGGTGGTGTAAACGAGGCAAAGCAGGAAAGGCAGCATCCTCCTTGCTTGTGTTAAGAGTCTGCAGCCTGCTGGTTTATGCTTTGATTTGTAGGAGCAATAGAGGTAGCAGCTGGTGTAGGGATTGCAGCAAGTGTGTAAGCAAGTGCTTTCTAAGAGTTAGAGCAGACAGAGAGCTAGATATGAGCAGAGAAGAAAAGGGGGGTCATGGACGGAGTGGCAGGAAACCATACATCTTGTGAATGATGGGGGTTCTTGGGCAGACAAAGAAAAGCAGAAACCTCTGGACTGACAGGAAACCATATATCTGTCGTGACAGGGGTCCTGGAGGCAGACAAATAATGGTGGCAAAAGGTGAGAATCCCTGGTGTTGGAATGTAACTTTTTGCTCATTACAATAAAATGAACCTTGCAGATAAGAAGTTCCCATCATGCACCAAGGCCGTGACTCTTCTAATCAAGACCAGATAAGAACAAAAATCCCTCCTCCCCTCAGGAAGGTGTAGCTGGGATAAATAATCAGGAAATACCCCCCTCCCTCCCCAGTGAATATTCCACCCAAACGTTTTTAACCAGTTTGCCAAAGGAACTCAGGGCAGCTACTCACATGAGCCTGCTTGCTCTCCTTTCTGAGAGTGTATTATCGCTTAATAAATCCTCACTTTGCTTTCTTGGCCTCCGTGTCCTGTCTCTGAATTCTTTCTTCAACGAGACAAGAACCTACTTTCTGGTAATATAAGTGGCACAATGTTACATACACAAACACAAGGTTGGTTTTACCATCCTCTAGTTCAGAAGTCGTTCTTTACTGGTAGCGGGGATGCTGTGGAATGTGGGTGACGTGCAGACCTGATCCTACTACACCACTGTCACTCACCAACAGGTTCTGCTGTGGTTATGGACAAGATGATGGGTCATCTGAGAGGAAACCAGGCCACTACACTTCTCAACCTTGTGTTGAGGCCAGGCCCAGAGCCTGCTCTACTAGCTGCAGGACCCCTGGGGACTGAGGGATAAATATAAGACTGGTGGGGGAGGGAATGCGGACCACACCTCCTGAAGAGGGTTAAGTGCATCCTTCGAGCAGCTGGAAGCACTCGAGGCAGAAAAATAACAACCTATTACCACTTGAAATAAAAGTCACTTGTGTATTTGCCCTAGGCCTGCCTTCCTAAAAACTACATTTGCTTGTCAAAAGCATTTGTACTTAGAAACATTTCAAACAAACATTAAAGTAGAAAGAAGAATATACGGACCTCTCCTTATATCCACCACCCAGTTGCATAACTACCACATTTGCTTCATCTCTGTCCATTTCTTTGCTGAACTCAATCCCAAAGCAAATCCTAGACAACTTGCCATTCCACACCTACAGAACTCAGGAAGGAGTTTCTAAAAAACATGGGCATTTTCTTACAGAATTTCAGGACCTTGTCACATCCAACAATATTAACAGTAATCCTTGGTAGTGCTTAATGCCTGGTGCATAATTAAATCTCCATGATGGATGTAAATATATCTTTTTAGTGCTAGTTTTTGGATTTGGAATCTAAATAAGGCCCACTCAGTCCCCTTGCTGTCTGTACCTCTCCCCATGCCAGGGATGCATTCTCGTGGTATTTCCTTCTGGTAGAAATGAGCTCTAGAGTCCACTTTTGCTTTCTGTTTTCTAATCATCATTGTAGTTGAAGGACACTGCATTTGCTTGTTATTTACTCAGATGCTGTTTATAACTCAGAGGACAACATTCTTGTCCCTGGAAATGCCACACATAGAATTTGGGATGTTTCCCTTGTTGACTGAACAAACATTGCACAACCTAAAAGTGAAGAATTATGTTTTATTTGGTGGTCTTACTGAGGACTAATAGCCAGGACACAGCCTCTCTGATAGCTCTGAGGAACAGTTCCAAAGGGGTAAGGGAGGAGCCAGGATATATAGGAGATTTTGTGGGAAAAAAAAACAACATGTAGTCGAACATCAAAAGATTACCGCTAATCACACAAAAAATGCAGACAACTCAAGTTAATAATTTTAGTGCTTTTCTATGTAAGGGCACATGCAAGAGTCTGGGCTTATTGAAATCATTCTTTTGATATGCATCTTAACTATCTAGGGCCATTATCCCATTCTCCCCATTTTTCTCCATCCTGAATTCCCCTTAGGGTGCAGCTGCAGTGGCTGATCGCTTTAAGGCCCCAACATCCTTTGTTTACTGAAATCGCAGGTGACATTCTTTGTCTACACCCTCATGTGAGAAAAACAGAAAATGGATTCAGACCAGGTCTCCTGGGTTCTGTGGCTTCAGCAGATTTAGGAACCCTCTATGATTGTGTGTGAAATGTTTTGAGAGTGTGGCCTTTTCTTGGGTGGTGCGGGGGCGGGGGGGATGTTGCTTAAAGATTTAATAAAATTCTCAAAGTCCCAGGACTTCCCTAGTGGCTCAGTGGTTAAGAATCCGCCTGTCAATGCAGGGGACATGGGTTCGAGCCCTGGTCGGGGAAGATTCCACATGCCGCGGAGTAACTAAGCCCGTGTGCCACAACTAGTGATCCTGTGCTCTAGAGCCCGCGAGCCACAACTACTGAGCCCAAGCGCCTAGAGCCTGTGCTCCACAACAAGAGAAGCCACTGCAATGAGAAGCCTGTGCGCCATAACAAAGAGGAGCCCCTGTTCGCAGCAACTAGAGAAAGCCCAGGCGCAACAACGAAGACCCAATGTAGCCATAAATAAATAAATAAATAAATAAATTTTTAAATTCTCAAAGTCCCTTTGTTGAAGGAAAGGTAAGTGACAACTGGCTTAGAAGGGCACTCCCCCAAATCTTTTGAATGAAACAATTCTGGGATCTTACTGCCAAAGCAGAGAAGAAAAATGAGAAGACAGAAGTGGGAGAAGAAGGAAGGTAAGGACAGAGACAAAGACTGAGCAGAGAGAGAGAGTTATGGGGAAGGCAGGTTCTGTGACATAGCCCCTCAAAATGGGTAGAAGTAAAAACCTGATCTTAATACCAAGCCCCTTGCACCTGGCCTGTATTTTCAGTCCAAACTCAAATGGAGACTTCAGTCTGGGCAGGATCATTCAGGATTGGCCCATTTGGAACCACAGTGTCCAATGAAAGTCAAGGCCAAACTGATCATGCATCATCAGTTATCAGGCAGATTACTCCTGTTCACTTTGCGTTAGTGAGGTGTAAACACCTCACCAGTTTTCATGTTGGATTGGTCTTAACAGTTTAGAAAAAAAGAGGGTGTAATTCAAGTTTGTTAGTTTACTCATTTACGTGAATACTCATTAGGTCAGCTGGCCACTTAGTCTGCCAAGTAAGCGAGCAAGAAATGAACCATTACACATTTTGAGCCATTATACATTTTGGCTCTGATACAGCAGTCTGACACCTCAACTCGCATAGAATTCAACTTTTTCTCCTGACATACACTTGGCTCTGGAGTATTTGTTTTTATCCTTTATGTGACCAAAAAAATATCTATAATACTGGAAACGGAATGGGAATGGAGGCAGGTAATGGGAATGGGGGCAGGTATCCAGCCATACAGGAAAGCACGGGGAAGCATGAACACCTCTTCCCCAATCCATCTTCAACTCTTCACTCCTTCTTTCATTTCTTCCTCCACCTACAGCTCTGATCACTTCTGGTTTGAGAAGGACAGCAGTGCATTGCCAGGAACAGCCTAGACAGAAGGGTGGGTGGCAGTTCTGGAGAGGGGAGGGACAGTGAGCCTGGTCTTCCCAGGTGCTTACCTGCCCTGTGCTGCAATCCCAGACACCTCTCTCTTCTCCTTTATTCTCTTGCCCTTCCTCTCACTCTCCACCTCAAGTTTCAGAGACGTTCCCACAGGCCTGTTGTGTCACCATGCAGGTATATCTCTGCTCCTCCCCAGGGATGGCCTCCACTGACGTTCACTTCTGTGAGTCTCATGTCTGGAAGTTCCTCCCAGGCCATGTCATCAGTGTGCTCTGTGTCTTAGGTCAGCTCTTCCCTGTCCAGTAGCCATCCAAGCATTGATTTCTTGAGGGAAATTCAGACAAAATGTCACCTGCCATTTCAGTAATCAGTGAATGTTGCAGCTACCAAGTCATCAGCCTCCACAGCCAATCTGGATGGTGCGACCTGAGAGGAACTAAGGATGGAGATAAGCAGGATACTGGCCCTAGATGGTTAAGGTGCATATCAAAGGATTAATTCAATAAGCCCAGATTCTTGCATCTTCCCATACAGAGAAAAGCACTAAGTTCATTAACTAGAGGTGTCAGATTGTCTTTAATTAACAGTAATCTTTCCATGTTCAGACTACCTGTTTGGGGTTTTTTGTTTTGTTTTGTTTCATTTTGTTTGCAAAACCTCTTATATATCCTGGCTCCTCCCTTACCTCTTCAGAACAGTCCCTCAGAGCTATCTGAGAGGCTGTATCCCAGGCTAAAATCCCCAGTAATGCCCAAAACAAAATATAATTCTCAGCCTTTACATTGTACATTCTTTTTTAGTTGACAGAAATAGCTAAGAGCTCAGCACTTGAAAATGGTTTCTTTTGCACCTTGGTGAGTGTGTGACTGTGTGTGTGTGTGTGTGTGTGTGTGTGTGTGTGTGTGTGTGTGCATGTGGTCACCTGTGCTGATGGGGGAACTGGAACTGGGCCAGTGGAAATGGGGTTAGGGTGACACAGAGACTGAAGGTGCTATATCCTGGAGCCTTCTCCCCACTCCCATGAGCTGGAAAATGGGGGGCTTGTTTGGGAGAAAACTCTTCCAGAGACAGACTCTGTTTTGAGTTGCTAGGCTATATTAAGTTGGGACCATACACACCCGGTTAAAGGAAGAGTGGGGAGCCAGAGCTGGCTGCTCATATATACCCGTGAATTTGCAAAGTGGTATACATCCAACATCATTCATTACAGCTTCACCATAGATGGAAATATACCAGAAGTTCATCCATGGGGACTGTTAGTTATGTGATGATACAACCATATATGTAGACTATTATGCAGCATGAAAGAATGACAATGATCTCTATGTACTGACATGGAAAGAGCGCTACAAAAGATTGTTTAGTGAAAATGGGTGTCTATTATGCTACTTTTCCAGAGAAAAATAAGAATCCATACTATTTCCTTGTATATGCATAAGGAAACTATAGAAAATATATCTACAAGAAATTCAGCTGTCCTATAAAGAAGACTTATGTAAAATATAAATAAAGAAATATAAAAATTTTTAAAAGAAAACATGTAAAAGACTTATGTAAAGAAGACGTATTCACAGGTCAGAACTTCACTATAGTAGTGGTCAGTTCCTCTCGATTATCCTATGGGTTCAATTCAATCTCAGTCTAAACCCCAGAAGGATGGATGGAGAGATGGATGAATGGATGGATGGATGGATGGATTGATTGATTTATTATTTAAAATTTTAAAATAGAGGTAAATTCACATAGCGTAAAAGTCACCATTTTAAATGACCATCTTAGTGGCATCCAGTACATTCACAATGTTGTGCAATCTCTATGTACTTCCACATATTTTTATTGGCAAAATGAAAATTTGGAAAAATTTCCAAACATTTTCAGCACCCGAAAAGGAAACCCTGTACCCATCAACCAGTTGCTCCTAATATCCCCCTCCCCATAATGCTGGTAACCACCACTATTAGTTTCCTATGACTGCTATAACAGAGTACCACAACCTGGTCAGCGTATAAAAAAGAAGAGCAGAAATGGATCCTCTCATGGTCCTGAAAGCCAAGGGTCTGAATTCAGTGTGTTGGCAGGGCCACGATCCTTCCAAGGCTCTAGGGGAGACTTCTTTTGTTGACTGAAAAAAGATGCTCAACCTAAAAATTGACAGTTATGTTTTACTCAGCAGATAAAACTGAGGACTTAAGCCTGGGACGCAGACTGCCAAATATCTCTAAGGGAACTCCTCCGAAGAGGTAAGGGAGGACACAGGATATATAGGAGTTTTTGCAACACAGAGCAGGTAGTCGGAACATCAAGAGATTACTGATAATTAAAGAAAACCATACATCTCAAGTTAATGAATTTAGAACATATCTATGTATGAGAAGATGCAAGAGTCTGCTCATTGAAATCATTCCTTTGATATGCACCTCAGCTATCTGAGGCCAGTATCCTATGCTTTCTCATCCTGAGTCTCCTCAGGGTACATCACTGGGGGTGGCTGCAGTGTGACGGCTTGATGGTTCAATATCCTTTGTTTATTGATATGGCAGGCAATATTCTTTCATCGACATTTTTCCCGTTAGCCACATGCATTGCTTGATTTGTGACAGCCTCACTCCCATGTCTGCATACATCCTACCTCACATGGCTGCCTTCCCTTTGTGTCTCTTCTTTTCTTCTTAGGGACACATGGTTGGATTATAGCCTACCCAAATTCAGTGCATCTGCAAAGACCGTATCTCCAAATAAAGTCACATTCATGGCCACTGGAGGTTAGAACTTCAGCATATCTTTTGGGGGATGTAATTCAACCCATAATGCCACCAGTCGGCATTCTGTCTCTATGGATTTACCTTTTCTGGATATGGGATCTGGATTTTTATTGTAGATTGTCATGCTGATTCTAAAATTCACACGGATGAGCAAGGGACCCAGAATAGATGGGACAATTCTTGGGTTCTCAAGCCTGGGTTCTCTGCCTTCCTCCTAGGAACCAAGAACCCACTCCCTTTTGCCAGCTCCATGTGGGTGAGGAAGGGGACCTGGGAGAGAAGTACAAGGAAGTCAGAGGCTGGGGAACCTCTCCGAGGACCAGGGAGGGTGACACTGCCTGCCTTCTTGTGTAGGTAGGCTGCAGACCTGGAAGACAGCGTGGGAACTGAGATTATGGGAAGAGCTGCAGAGGTGTGGCTGGAAGCAGATTCCAGGGCTATGGAATGGGGGGAGACACAGCCAGTTTTGTTGTCATTCACTGTGCTGTTTGTCATCCTGGGGTGCCTGTTTCCGGAGCTGGGAGGGATTACAGGACATTGGAGGTCGGCGGGGGGAGGCCGGTACAGAGAGATTTGGAGCGATCACTTGTTGACTTCCTTACTGAACAAATTCACAGTCGGGGTACCAGCACCCCACTCTGGAGGAGCCCAACTCTTGCTCCTCATGATGCAGTTTTCGGCAGAGCTGAGAGACTGTCCAAAGTCCTGTGAATTGGCTACCTACATCACATCAGACCAAATCGTTGGGCAGGCCTGTAGTAACCATGCTTCCTTTTTATTTTTCACATACATCTAATCCATGTTATCTCATGTTTTGCCTTAAATAAGTTTTCAAACAAAGTAGAAGCGTAAATATATGATAAACACTAAGTGCTTTTAAAAAATTCAGCTATGTTTATGGAATTTCCTACCCTGAGGGTAGACATGGGCAAACGCCTATAATAGACAGTTCCTTCACTTTCGCCTGGCATCTGCACGTTGGAATTGTGTCTTAATCCAGTTTCCAAAGAAAACAGAGCCTGAGGCAAACATGTGCTGACACTTTAGCATATCCCTTCCCTGAGGGCTTCTACATTTTTGTCTTCTATCAACAGAGGATTAGAAACTCCCTTCAAGTGTACCACCACTACAAGGGTGGTCTCAAACTTGGGCTTATATGTGAATTCCACAGAGGATGAGAGCTCCTAAACACTGGTTGCTGGGCCCATCCCTGCATCTCTGATTCAGTGGGGCCTAGAATTTGCATTTCTAACACATCCTCAGGGCATGCTGATACTGAAAGTATGGGACCATGCCCTGAGAACCACAAACCATCCTCCTGCCAATCCTAAATTCGACCTCAGCAAGTGTCACCTCCTCTGCAAAGTTTCTGGGCCCTTCAGCTTCAAGGCCCTAGCACCCTAAAAGAGCCTTATCTGTGGCTCCCTCCTTCCAGCATTGTCAATAAATGCAGTGTTTCCTTTCTGTTTTTGATAGTTTTACTTTTAAAAACTAAGGTGTGGAGAGTCGAAGTTGAACCATTGTTTACTGATTGGGCCTGTGGGCAGCTGGTCATCACAGCACAGAGCTGATTATGAGGAAGTTCAAAGGTTCCTTTTGTGTTTCTTTCAGAAGCCAGCGGAAAACTCGGTCTGAAATTTCCAGGGAGGGGGAGAGGGGATGGAGAGGTTGGTGGTGGGGCGGGAAATAATCCACACACCTCACAGCCCCTGTCTCCTCCTGTCCTGCTAACTCCCAGCACTCAGGGGACCCAGGTGAGTTGGTGATTATGGGGGAAAGAGAAGTGACCCTGCCCTAGGCCCTTTCTTCTGGGTCCTAGGTTGCAGGCACCAAGGTAGCCATTGCTGGTCTCCTGTGTGATCCTCCTTCCCGTCCTCTTCCCCTTGGTCCCATGGACCCCATGCTCTCCACGTTCCCAACCTCCCAGGTAGCAGGGGGTTCTCATTGCTCCACAAAGGACATTTATGCTCCAAGGCTGCAAAGGCCACAAGCATTAGTGCCTGGGTGGGAACCAGAACTGGAGTTCCTATCTCCTTGTCACATTCATGACCCTTTGGTTCCCTCCACAGGGCCTCCTCCCTCAACACCCACTAGCCCCACGTGGGTAGAACTAACATTTCAGAAGATCCCGTGTTAACCCTGGGGAAGTTCCAGGGGGGAAGCTGTGAGTAAGAGATAAAGGAGGAATCTGGGAGAGGAAGAGCTGAGGATATAGGAACCAGATGTGAGATCAGAAGAGCGTTTTATAGCCCAAACCCACCCTTGCCTTGGAAGGGGCCTGGGGTAACAGAGGGGTGGTCAGTGGGAATGTCCCCTCTGAGAATGCTGAAGGAAAGCCCAGGTGCCCAGGCTCTTGGTTTCATGTTCAGTTTCATGACAGTTGACAATCCCACTGGCCACTTCACAGAGAAATCCTCCCGGCTCATAGCAAGGGTTTGGATGCAGTCACCACTGGGCTTCACAGCCCCAGATAATCCTCTCCCTCCTTAACTTTTAAGCTTATTTTTTTTTCTTTTAAAACTGTTACCAAATTTGGACATATGGACCCCCCACTCAGCCATAGACTGGCCAAGGCCCCCTGTCTCTCAGTGGAGAACGTACTTTTTCCATGTGAGTTTGCACAGCCAAAAACGAAGCCAAAGCTTAGATTGGAGTAGTGCAAGCTTTATTCAATGGCCAGAGAATGGAGAATTGGGAACATAGTTCACAAATCGACTTCTCACCTTAGTGGCAAAGGGGATTTGCTTTTAAGCGGTAAGAACAATGAGGGGTGAGACTAAAGATGGGAAGGCATAGGCATTAGTTTTCTGGGAAAGAGGCAGGACTTTCCTGGAGCTGGGATGCCACTCCTTTTCTGTCCTTTTTTGGCCTGTGACGTCATGGCCACCTGTAGGTGTGTCACTTAGCGACTAATGCAGTAAAATCAGCGTATAATGAGACTCAGGGTCTGTTGAAGGTCAGATTTGGCCCCATCTTGGTTTCAGCTGGTTCTATCTGGTTTTTGTCTTTCTCTTGCTATGGCTTCCTTTCTCTGTGTTCTGACCTTATGACTTAAAGATACATGTTAGTTCTTGTTCAACGGAGGTGTTGGGGGGTTTTTAGCAAGGGTCTGTGGCGACTGGTAACAAAATCAATCAACTTTTTTGGGCCTGCTGTCCAGATTAAATTGGCCCTGTTGTCCAGATCATGGCAAAGCACTGTCTTTGTTTTGTGCACAGCACACCTGTTGTTTTTAATATTAGCTCATTGGTGAATCAGGTCCCATTCCCGTCCCATGCCCTCCTTCTGCTTCTCTCCCACACAATGGCAATCGCTTCCTTTGATAAAAATTGTTGAATTCAATTTCATCTTTAAAAATTCTGTGCTGTGTTTTTATTTTAAATTTACACAACTAGTGCTATCCTCTGGAACAGATTGTTTCTTACTTTTTCCTCACAGCATTGTGTCCACCTTGCCGTGTGGACAACTATAGGATAATCCGCAGCGGGTTCTTGCTGCATCCTACTCACATCCCATCCCTCTCCCGTCCCCCGGGCTGCCTCCCAATCTCTGCTACCAACTCTGCTGCGACGCACATTTGGGACATGTTCCCGCCTGTGCCTGTGTGAGAAATTCTGGCACTGATGACTTCGCCTGACTGCTCTCCAGAAAAACTGCGCTACCTGCCCTGGGGCCAGCAGAACCAAGATCTTGCTTCCCTATATCTCCCCCCACACGTGGCCCTCCTCTGATTTCTCATATTTGATAGGCAGGGAGAGGTGTCCCTCTTTTGTCTTCATTTCCATTTTTACTCATGACACTTGATTTTGAGCAACCTTTCCCCTATCTGTTGGCCGTTCATTTTTCAATTTCTATAAATTACCTCTTCACAATTTTATTTTTCCATAGTGATTCCTGTCCATTTCTTCTCAGGTTGTAGAAGTTGCTGGTATATTCTGGCCATTGACAGCTGTTGTAAATGTATTTTTTCATCGGTTCTCTTCTGTGGTGTATGTGGTGACAACCTTTGAAGAGGTATCTTCCTTTTCGCTGTCATCAAAGCTAACAATTTTCTTCCTAGGTTTCTGCTTTAGAGATTTTTAAAAAAATAACATCACCTATTCTTTTCATAAGACTTTTTTATTGGTAACATCTTACGGAAAAATGCGAATGAACTTTTTGGCCAGCCTAATATTTTGAGATAATTGTGTATTCACACACAGGGGTTTTTTTATTTGTCATTTTAAAAAATGTAGCAGTGTGTACATGTCAACCCCAAATCTATCCCAAATACCAGTCTATCCATTCCCCACACCCTTCCCCCCCGGTAAGTCCGATCTTTAAGTCTGTGAGTCTGTTTCTGTTTTCTAAATAAGTTCATTTGTACCATTTTTTTTAGATTCTACATATAAGCGATATCATATAATATTTGTCTGACTTACTTCACTTAGCATGATAATCTGCAGGTCCATCCATATTGCTGCAAATGGCATTATTTCATTCTTTTTTATAGCTGAGTAAAATTCCATTGTATATATATGCCACATCTTCTTTATCCATTCCTCTGTCAATGGACGTTTAGATTGTTTCCATGTCTTGGCTATTGTAAACAGCAGTACAGTGAACATTGGGGTGCATGTATCTTTTCGAACCATGTTTTTCTCTGGATATATGCCCAGGAGTGGGGTTGCTGGATCATATGGTAGCTCTATTTTTCATTTTTTAAGGAACCTCCATACTGTTCTCTATAGTGACTGCACCAATTGACATTCCCATCAATAGTGTAGGAGGGTTTCCTTTTCTCCACACCCTCTCCAACATTTATTTATTTATTTATTTTTGGCTGTGTTGTGTCTTTGATGCTGCATGCGGGCTTTCTCTCTAGTTGCAGCAAGCGGGGGCTACTCTTTGTTGCGCTGCGCAGGCTTCTCATTGTGGTGGCTTCTCTTGTTGCAGAACATGGGCTCTAGGCATGCAGGTTTCTGTAGTTGTGGCACGTGGGCTCAGTAGTTGTGGCTTGCAGGCTCTAGAGCACAGGATCGGTAGTTGTGGCACATGGGCTTTGTTGCCCCATTGCGTATGGGATCTTCCCAGACCAGGGCTCGAACCCTTGTCCTCTGCATTGGCAGGTGGATTCTTAACCACTGCACCACCAGGGAAGCCCCCTCTGCCCATTTTTAATTGGATTGTTTGTTTTTTTGATGTTGATGTGTATATTTTGAATATTAAGCTTTTATCAGATATATGGTTTGCAAATATCTTCTCCCATTCAGTAGGTTGCCTTTTTGTTCTGTTGACAGTTTCCTTCACTGTGCAAAAGGTTTTTAGTTTGATGTAGTTCCATTTGGTTTTTTTTTCTTTTGTTTCCCTTGCATGAAAAGACATATTCCCCCCAAGTTGCTAAGATTGATGCCAAAGAGCTTATTGCCTATGTTTTCTTCTAGGTGTTTTATTGGTTCAGGTCTCCATTTAAGTCTTTAAATCTTTTTAAATATCTTTAATGCATGAAAAGACATATTCCCCCCAAATTGCTAAGATTGATGCCAAAGAGCTTATTGCCTATGTTTTCTTCTAGGTGTTTTATTGGTTCAGGTCTACATTTAAGTCTTTACGTCTTTTTAAATATATTTAAACTAAAAAATTAACTACTTTCTAGTTTATTTCTGTATATGATGTGAGAAAGTAGTCCAGTTTGATCGTTTTGCATATAGTTGTCCAAATTTGCAAACATCATCTATTGAAAAGTCTGTCTTTTCCCCACTGTATATTCTTGCCTCCTTTGTTGTGGATTGACAATAGAAGAAAGTGTTCATTTCTGGGCTTTCTATCTGTTCCATTGATCTATGTATCTATTGTACCAGTACAATACTGTTTTGATTACTGTAGCTTTATAGTATAGTTTGAAACCAAAGAATGTAATATCTCCAGGTTTGTTCTTCTTTTTCAAGGATGTTTTATTTTGGGTCTTTGTGTTTCCATATGCATTTAGAATTATTCTAATTCTGTGAAAAATGACATTGGTATTTTGATAGGGATTGTTTTGAATCTGCAGTTTGCCTTGAGGAGTATGGTTATGTTAACAACATTTATTCTGTCAATCCATATGTATAGTATATTTTTCCATTTGTTTGTGTCATCTTCAACTTCTTTCCTCAATATCTTAAAATTTTACAAGTCTCTTACCTCCTTGATTTTATGTATTCCTAGGTGTTTTATTCTTTTTGAAGCAATTTTAAAATGGGATTGTTTTCTTAATTTCTCCTTTGTATAGTTCCCTGTTAGGTATAGAACACAACAGATTCTGCATATTAATTTTGTATCCTGCAACTTTACTAAATTCATATATTAGTTCTAATAGATTTTTTGTGGTGTCTTTAGGATTTTCTATATAGAGTATCATGTCATCTGAAAAACTTCCAGTTTTACTTCTTTCTTTCCCATTTGAATTCTTTTTTCTTTTCATTTTGTTTGATTGCTGTGGCTAAGACTTCCAATACTATGTTGAATAAAAGTGATGATTATGGGTGTCTTCATTTTGTTTCTGATCTTAGAGGAAATGCTTTCAGCTGTTCCCCACTGAGTATGATGTTGGCTGTACGTTCTTCATATGCAGGTTTTATTATGTTGAAGTATGTTCCCTCTATATCCTCTTTGTTGAGAATTTTTATCATAAATATATGTTAACTTTTGTCAAAAGCTTTTTCTGCATTTATTGAGATTATATGATGTTTACCCTTCAACTTGATAATGTGTGTTTCACTTGATTGATTTGCAGATATTGAACCATCCTTGCATTTCTGGGATAAATCCCAGTTGATGATCCTGTATGATTCTTTTAATAAAGCGGTCCCCAACCTTTTTGACACCAGGGACTGGTTTCATGGAAGACAATTTTTCCACGAACCAGGAGTGGGGGATTGTTCAGGTGGTAATGTAAGAGATGGGGAGCCATGGGGAGTGATAGATGAAGCTTCACTCATTCGCCCATCACTCACCTCCTACTGTAAGACCTGGTTCCTAACAGGCCGTGGACCGATACAGGTCCACAGCCTGGGGGTTGGGGACCCCTGTTTTAATGTATTGCTGAATTCAGTTTACTAATATTTTGTCGCAGATTTTTGCATCTATGTTCATCAGTTACATTGGCCTGTAATTTTACTTTTTGGGGTGTCTTTGTCTAATTTTGGTACCAGGGTAATGTTGCCTCATAGAATGAGTTCAGAAGCATTCCTCCCTGTTCAACTTTTTGTAAGAGCTTGAGAAGAGTGGGTGTTAACTCTTCTTTAAATGTTTGGTAGAATTCAAAAGTGAAGCCCCCTGGTTCTGAAATTCTGTTTGTTTGGAGTTTTTTGATTACTGATTCAATTTCAATAGTAGTACTCAATCTGTTCATAGTTTCTATTTCTTCCTGATACATTCTTGGGAGATTGTACATTTCTAGGAATTCATCCATTTCTTCTAGTTTGTTCACTTTCTTGGTGTATAACTGTTCATAGTAATCTATTATTCTTTGTATTTCTGTGATGTCCCTGTCTTATTGTGTGGGCCCATCCCTTTCCTGAAGTTGATTGATAATTTCCCCCTGTCATTTGCTGCCTGTTGCACATCTATCTGAATGGAGTGATTGAGAGGAGCCGTCTGCTGACCCCTGGTTCTTCCCACATTCTGGGATTACTGGTTTTCCACTGAGTGTGGGCAGGAGGAAAAGAGGAGAGATTCTGAGGGATAAATATGAAGAAGACCTTACATCATATAGTGCACTATACATTAATGAAGTAATTTTTGTGTGTTTTCTTATTGAGTTGTATCAAGACACTTTGGAGACTGTATTGCGATTACTTCCTCCCTAGAGAGAACGCTAGCTCTGAGGGAGCCACACGGTGTGTCAGTGTTGGAGCCGGTTTTCAGATGGATTCTAGGGTTGTGAAATAATAGAAAATATGTATTGTCCTCTGCCCACAAGTTCCTGGAACAGAGTTTCTGAAATCCTTGTAATTTCCTACGTAATAAGAGCACCAGGAGCAACTCTTGTTCTAATATTTGTCTTTGACCCCATCCCTGACACAGAACTCCTAAATACTTGGAATTTCTTGGGTAATAGCAGTGTCTTTTCTTCTGATGAGGCAGCTCTGGGTGGGTTCCTGGATGGCTCCAGGATGGGGACTGGTCACCAGAAAGTCCAGGACATGATTAATTTTTCAGTCTCATTCCTCATCCTCCAGAGAGAGGAGATGGGCTGGAAATATAGTTCATAATTGATTATGCCTACATGAAGGTAGCCTCCATAAAAATCCCAAAATAATACGGTTTGGAGAGCTCTCAGGTTGATGATCACATCCAAACTGGAGAGCTCCCATTAGTAATCTGCCAGTCATCTTGACTCTCTCCAACACAGGCCTTCTTCCTGCCTCAGTCATCTGCAGACGTGGCGGTTGAATATCTTCCAGGGTTCTAATATGGAAGTTCCCCAGGCTACATTCCTGCCAAGGACACTCTCCTTTCTCACATTACCTTAGTTGCAGGCTTTCCCTTGGCTCTGTTTCCTCTTTCACTTCCTCTGACCTTACGTCCTGCTCATGTTTATGTTGTGGAGGCTTCTAGAATAACATGATAATTTTAGAAGGCGGCCAGAAGAAACATCAGATGGGCACATCATGAGGGACCACCAGGAATGGCCTCTATTGACTGTGGATATGTGCAGACATCAAACACTTACTGAGCACCTACTAGGTGCCAGACATTGAGCATAGCAATTTGCCAGTATGATAACTTCAGTGAGATCAGCCCTGGACACAGAACAGCTGTGTCACAGAGAGATGGTCTCTCTTCTCAGCATAGAATTCCTGATCCCCTTCCTTTTTTTTCCCCCTTAGGTAGATTTTAAGTGAGTCTTGAAGACTGATCCCATGTTTTATAAAATGCTAGTCACTGAGGTGGAGGTTGTCCAGGAGTGGGAACATGGAAATATCTGGGGTCCTTGCTTGGGGCAGTGGTTCAGGCCTGCTTAGAGCAACTCCACCATCAGGCCAGCCGCCAAGGCCATCTTTTCTGTGAAAAGCTTTTCTTTTTTAAGGAGAGCTTTAGCATCACTCACGACAATATCAAGGAAGTGATTTTGCAAATAGAAGGTCTTTCTAAATAAGGCTCCCCCAGTGACTGAGCAATGTTTCTCAATATACGTAGCAATTTTTCCCCTAAGGACTCATCACCCTTTTCAACAGATAACAGGGAGACATAAGTTTGCCTTGCATTTCTCTGCTGACACAAGCAAATCCTTGGCTATGATTTCCAGGGATTTGTCAACTAGCCCAAAGCAAACCTATAGAAGGTTAAAACCTCCTTCAGCTTCTCCACACTATTATCACTGGTCAAGATCACAAAAGGGACGGTGGCCAGTGCTTTCGCATTCAGAGCCTCCAGTCAGAACTTCTGCTTCAGAGAATCCCTCTTCCCATCAATGGCAGCTTCAGTAATACTGGGAAGGCATTGTATGAAGATGTGCTGCTTGTGGGTTGGGAGCTCTCATGGAAGAGTGATCTCCAGGTTTGGGAAATTCTAGTCAGACACATGTATGTTGATGACTATTAAGACCCAACGGTCCCTCACATTGGCCTCCAGTATTTTCTCCAGAGTGTTGTCTCAGGGCTCTTGTAGGATTCTCTCTTTATCCGTGGTCTTAGTCTTATGCCTTTGTTCACTGTCTAAACCACTATCTACCTTGGTTCAAGCAAAACAGAAATTCTTCCTCATTTTTCCAATTACTCTGGCCAGTTGGGCTTCATTTTCTTTGAAGTGTGTAGCAGAGATAATAATAAAGTCTCTCTCCTCTCAACCTCGCTGTGTGGCCCTGCATATTCTGTGTGTAATCCTCAAGGATCTGTGAATAATTAACCTTGTTTTTTCAAATTTCCCTGAGGGTTGTTACTGAAATGTGTCTTGTGATCGTAATAAGAACCCCCAAGGGCCAGTCCAGCCACAACATTAGCTCCAACTGGGGAAATACCCATAGCCTCAGCATATATCCTACTTTTTTTTAACATACTAAAATGCTTCCCTATCGTTCTTTACAATAATTATAATATATTAATATTGTAATTACAATAATAATTACATATATATTACCAATAATTACGTATATAGTGCCAATAATTACATATATAGTACACTTTTTAAGCTTAAAAACATTAATCTCTAGTGAAAACCAAGAAGCAAGTAATTGTGAACTATTTGTCAGAGCAGCATTTTCCGATTGGCAAACTTATGAACATACTTTGTAACCTCTGAAAACATACATTGTCTCATAGGGTAATTTCTTTCTTCAGTGTAGGACAAGACATGTGTCTAATAAACCCAAACATCTCTAGTTTTCCTCTCATAAGAGGACAAACATAGGTAAAATTAGACTTGTCTAGGAATCAATGTTTCCATATTTTATCTTATTTTAAAATGATCTAGACATTCCATGAATTCTCATTTAATTTAATTGAGAAAAACTCTAAAGTTTCAAGTAACTAAAAATTAATAGACTGTAACTGTGCAGGACCCTATGAAGCCTTCTGGGAACAGACCCTTCCCCCCACGTCCTCTACTTGCCTCTGGTCTGTAGAAAAACTTTCACCTCCTAGGCCTTCCCTGAGCTCCAAAGAATAAATTTAATCAGAAAAGTGAGAAAAGACTGAAAGAAAGGAAAAGAGTCAAGCAAGAAAAAATAATAGTTTAGCCATTAAACAAAGTCAAGGACCCTGAGTTCCTCCTCAAGGGCTGTAGATAATATTCTGAACCATCTCCTTTGAGCTGTTTTTCTGAGATTGAAACTCCCACCAGGTGGAAGAAGTTTTAACTGCATGATGCCCACAAGCATGTAGACCCAGAACGGTTGGAACCAGAAGGTTGACTCCTGATTACCTCACCACCAACCAATCAGTAGCATGTCCACAAGCTGATCATGTATGCCACAACACCCCTCCCACACCCTGGCTTTAAAAACCTTTCCCTGAAAACCGTCAGGGAATTCAGGCCTTTTGAGCACTAGCTACCTGGATTCTTTGCTCAGCGCACTGCAATAAATGCTGCACTTTCTTTTACCACAACCCTGTGTCAGTAGATTGGCTGTCCTGCACGCAGGTGAGCAGATCCAAGTTTGGTTTGGTAACAAGACTATTATTAAGTAGACTTTCCAAAAACATAATTATTCCCAAAGAGTTCACCCCAAAACTCTTCCCTCATTTAGATTTAATTTTTCATCATATCAAGTTATTTTTCTTGCTGATAAATTAGCAAAAAAAAAATATGAACTTGTTTGACTTTCAATAAACCTAGGTAAAATTAAAGTATTATACTTAACATTGTTGACCCTAAAAACATGTCCATATGAATTAAACCTACAATCTTTTTTTTTTTTTTTTTTTTCGGTACGTGGGCCTCTCACTGTTGTGGTCTCTCCCGTTGCGGAGCACAGGCTCTGGACGCGCAGGCTTAGCGGCCATGGCTCACGGGCCTAGCCACTCCGTGGCATGTGGGATCTTCCCGGACCGGGGCACGGACCCGTGTCCCCTGCATCGGCAGGCGGACTCTCAACCACTGCGCCACCAGGGAAGCCCGAGACTTCCCCCTTCTCCTTTCTAACACCCTTGGGGAAATGGAAGTGAATATACAAGGAGAAACAATTAAAGCCCTAATAGATACAGGAACAATCTTTTCAATTTTAAACCCTATCAAAATCAAAGGCTCCCTCCCTCGGAGTAATACTTTAATACAAATGCCGGGGGTTTACAATGCGTCTACTAAGGCTTTTAAACCATTACTTTTAGAATTTTACTTAGGAGAACTTAAAGGAAGGCACTCCTTTTTCCTAGTAGAAAGTGCCCTTATTCACCAGATAGGTAGAGATTTGTTAAAAACTTATGAAGCCCAGATTTCTTTCACTCCTAAGGGAGAAAGGTTTTTAGATCTAAAAGATTTCTTTCATCATAAAATGTTTGCGGCCCATGGTAAAGGTGATGCAGAACAAGAAAAATTGCTAGGCTTAGTATTTAAAAACTTATGGGGACTTAATCCTACTGACATAGGGAGAAAACATTCTGCATCACCCATTAATTTACCATAAACCCCGCCCAATATTAGTCAATATCCATTGAGGCAGGAAGGTATAGAGGGAATAAAACCCTTGCTATTGAGATAGGAGATAGATGGGCCCCTGGGCTGGACAGCCGGTGTTTGTCAAGTGGAGTAAAATTGAAGCTTTGTTCTCACCCAGACACTCCAAGGACAAAGCTGGTGGCAGAAGCTGAGCTCTGCTGAAGTAAAGACATAAGAGGCCCACTCCTGAGGTCAAGGAAAACTTCCCTGTCCGCACATGCTCAGGAAGGCTCCATTGGGGGTCAAAAAGGGAGGGGCCCCCACCCCATAATAAGTGTGGACATGCACCCACAGGCCTCTACAGTGGGATCCATCTTAGCAAAAAGTTACGCAGACATCTTGAGGAGGGTCCTGGGACCAGCCAGTTGTGAAAAAAGAAACACGATAATTGGCCAAAGGTAAACAAAGACCTGGAAGGACTGTCCTATATAAGTGATTTAAATCACCTCTTCACTGCGCTTCTCATTCAGGACGCCCACACTCCTCTCGAGGTGTGTATTTCTGCCTCGCTTCTAACTTAAATAAACAAATTGCTTCTCTGTGTTCTCTCCCATACATTGTGCTGTGTCTCTAATAATAAACTTTGTACCTGTTTTTACAGCTTTTGCCTCCTTAAAACACTCTTGCTTTCAAACAGGGGAAAGAGCTAGGGCCACTTTGCTTCTAGCCTCTGGCCCCTGGTGGTCTAGCAGCTAGGATTCCTGGTTTTCACCCAGGCTACCCAGGTCCAATTCCTGGGCAGGGAACTAAGATCTCTCTTCAGGACGGCTCACTGCTGTCTCTCCGAGATCACTATCAGCTTACATTAAGAAAGAGCTCATCATGCCTTGCACCAGACCTTGTAACACTCCCATTTTGCCAGTTAGAAAACCTAATGGCAAAGGTTGGAGATTCATACAAGATTTGAGATCTATCAACGTTATTATTATTCCTCATCATTCTGTGGTACCTATCCCCCAAACCTTACTGTTCCATATCCCTAAAAATAGTCACTTCTTTTCTGTGATAGATCTCTGCAGTGCATTCTTCAGTATCCCTGTACACCCTGATGATCAGTATCGTTTTTTGTTTTTTGGGGTTTTTTTTGCGGTACGCGGGCCTCTCACTGCTGTGGCCTCTCCTGTTGCAGAGCACAGGCTCCGGACGCACAGGCTCAGCGGCCATAGGTTCACAGGCCCAGCCGCTCCGCGGCATGTGGGATCTTCCTGGACCGGGGCACGAACCCGCATCCCCTGCATCGGCAGGCGGACTCTCAACCACTGCGCCACCAGGGAAACCCGATGATCAGTATCTTTTTGCCTTCACTTGGAATGAACGGCAATATACATGGACTGTGATACCACAGGGCTACACTGAAAGCCCCACTTACTCTTCTCAAATATTAAAAGCAGATTTAGATGATCTAGTTTTTCCTCATAAATCAGTCTTGATACAATATGTAGATAACTTGCTATTGTGTTCAAATTCCTTAATGAATAAGCAGCAAGACACCCTGTACTTGCTTCAGAAGTTAACTTCAAAAGGACATACAGTGTCCAAAGAGAAAATACAATGTTGTAAGGCTAATGTAAAGTATTTAGGACATATGATATCCAAGGACAGGCTTTTAGTTGATCTAGACAGAGTAAAGGGCATTTTGGCCTTCCCTACCCAGAGAACAAAAAGACAACTGAGAGGATTTGTAGGTCTTGCAGGCTACTGCAGGAACTGGATTCTGAATTTTTCTTTAGTAGCTCAACCATTATACGATTTATTTAAACAAGACCAAACTCAACCTCTTTGCAGGGAAACAGAACATTCTAAAGCCATGGAGACCATAAAGGGCCTCCTGGCAAAGGCCCCAGACTTAGGGCATCCAAATTATCATTTACCCATTTTCCTATTTGTCCATGAAAACAAGGGTGCTGCACTAGGAAAATTAACCCAACAGCGTGGCGGCTACTACCGACCAACAGGATATTACAACCAGCAGCTAGATACAGTAGCCAGTATTCCTCCTTGTCGCTAAGGTGTCCCTACAACAGCTATGATATGTCAGACCACAGAGGAGATAGTCATGAGTCACCCTCCGTCTTTGTTCCTCACTCTGTGGAAGCCTGACTAAACTCTCTTCACACACATTATTCTACGAGTCGATTAACTTCTTATGAGATTGTTTTGCTCTCACCAAACATAACTCTCCACAGGTGTAACAAACTTCATCCAGCCACCTTGCTCCCAGAAAAATCCGATAATGAAAAGCATGATTGTATTGGGTTCTTTTTGTTTGTTCACTTTTTGTTTTTTAATAAATTTATTTATTTATGGCTGCGTTGGGTCTTCATTGCTGCGCACGGGCTTTCTCTGGTTGCAGTGAGTGGGGGCTACTCTTTGTGCCAGTACGAGGGCTTCTCATTGCAGTCGCTTCTCAAGTTACGGAGCATGGGCTCTAGACACACAGGCTTCAGTAGTTGTGGCTCACGGGCTCAGTAGTTTTGGTGCACGGGCTTAGTTACTCCGTGGCATATGGGATCTTCCCAGGCCAGGGCTTGAACCTATGTCCCCTGCGTTGGCAGGTGGATTCTTAACCACTGTGTCACCAGGGAAGTCCCATGATTGTATTGTCTTAACTGACAATCTTTTATCTCCTAAGACTGACCTTCAAGAAAGCCCAATGGCTTTCTTTACTGATTTTATATTATTCACTGATGGTTCATATTTACAAGGACCTCATGGGAAGTACCAGGCTGGCTGTGCTATTGTTTCTCCAGGGTCTACCCTTGAAAATGGTCACTTGCCTAATGTCTCTTCCACCCAACAGGCTAAATTAATAGCACTCACAAGAGCCTGTCAGTTGGCAAAAGGAAAATCTGCTAATATTTACACAGACAGCCACTAGGCTTTTGGAGTGGCACATGATTTTGGTATGCTTTGGAAACAAAAAGGATTTCTAACATCCTCCGGACAGGCTACCAAAAACAGGAAAAAAGTAGTAGAGTTATTAGATACAATTCTGCTACCAAGTGCAATTGCTATTATTAAGGTATCAGGTCGTTCAAAGGCTGACACTACAGAGACAAAAGAAAACTCTTTAGCTGATCACACCACCAAGGCAGCAGTCCCACAAATAATCAGTGACCAACTAAGTACTGCCTTTCCCTTTCAGCCTCCCAGTAACCTTAATTAACATGATGTTAAGGTTTTAGACAATAGCACCAGACAAAGAAAAAGACACCTGGATACAGAAGGGAGAAATATTCAACTCCAACCGAGAGCTGTGGATAGGCCCAAACGGGAAGCCTAGCCTTCTGTTTGGAGCTCAATATCCTGTTTTACAATATATTCATGACTTAACTCATTGGAACCCAGATAAGATGGTGTTGGGGGTAAACAATATTTTTGGAAACCTTCCTTTCCTATAGCTCAGAAGGTCTATTCAGGATGCAAAACGTGTCCAAAATACAACCAGGAAGGCCATTACATAGTTCTCAGGGAAGTTTTCCATTACCTGCAGGTCCTTTTAAGATACGGCAGATTGATTTTATACAGATGCCTCCCTTTCGAGGTTATCAATATGTTCTTGTTATGACTTGTATGTTTTCACACTGGGTTGAGGCATTGCCATGCAGAAGGGCCACGGCACAATCAGTAGGGAAGCTGCTTTTAGAAAGAGTGATTCCCATCAGGGGAATCCCCTCAGAACTACCTAGTGACAGAGGAATTCATTTCACTGGACAAGTTGTTAAGGAAACTTGTAAAATTTGGCCGATTATGCAACATTTCCACTGTGCCTATCGTCCCCAGTCTTCTGGGTTAGTGGAAAGGACAAATGGAACAATTAAAACTCAGTTGGCTAAAGTTATGGTTGCTTATTCCTTACCCTGGCCTAAGGCTCTCCCATTGGTTCTCCTCAACCTCAGATCCACTCCTTTTGGCAAACATCGTTTGTCTCCCTTCAGGATTATTACAGGGAGACCAATGAGATTGGATAAAGGATTATATCGACCTATATTACTAAAGGGAAATATATTACATTATTGGAAAGGTTTAATTAAATTGTTGGCAGGACATTCTAAGCTTGTTTCTGAAGCTCATCACAGTCATCTATCCTCAAATGAAGGTCAGATGCCCCATGACTTACAACCAGGAGATTATGTATACTGGATGAGCCATCATTTAAAAGACTCCCTCCAACCTAGATGGAAGGGCCCTTATCAGGTTTTTTTTAACTAGCTCATGCCCAGCAAAACTGAAGGGAAGTGACTCTTGGGTTCATATTTCCCACCTAAAAAGGGCTCCTGCACCAGACTGGTCTATAGAGAGAACTGCTGACCTCAAGCTCACCTTCCAGCAATGCTCTAATAAGAAAAATACTCCAGCGCCAGGATGAGAAGAAAACAACATCAGAAGTAGACAGCGGGCTTCCCTGGTGGCGCAGTGGTTGAGAGTCCGCCTGCCGATGCAGGGGACACGGGTTCGTGCCCCGGTCCGGGAGGATCCCACATGCCGCGGAGCGGCTGGGCCCGTGAGCCATGGCCGCCGAGCCTGTGCGTCCGGAGCCTGTGCTCCGCAACGGGAGAGGCCACAACAGTGAGAGGCCCCCGTACCGCAAAAAAGGAAAAAAAAAAAAAAAAGAAGTAGACAGCTATCCCAAGATGCTGGACCTGACCTGTATGATGATTCATAACGTTTTCTTCTTGGTTTCTTGGACTCTTGCGCACGAATCAAATGTTTTTCTATCATGGGCACGACCCTATGCAAATTTTAGAAATCAATCCAATTGTTGGGCTTGCGGTCAATTACCTGCATCTAGTACTTCTGGTTTACCTTTTTGGGTTTCTCCCCTCCAAGGCTCTGATTGGATGGCCCTTAGAAAGTTTATTTTAGAAAAAAGAAATTACAGTTCTCTCTGGGTCACTACTGATATTACTAGATGAGACCCCCTCACTTAGCCAATCAAGCATACTTATTCTGACCCTGGCCATAAATATGAATTTGAGTAACCTTAAGGTTACTCAAGCTCAATCAGAACAAGCTAAATTTCAATCAAAAAATGTAAACTCTCGACTATTGGGAAGGACCCTTCCTCAGTTATGGGATGGATAGATATGGCTAACATCAGGCTATGGTCGTCTAAGTTTAAAGGACCCCCTACGCTGGGAACAATTAAATCATACTAATCAGTCTAATAACACTAGAAAATTAGGCTGGGTACCTTATGAAAAATGCCAATATATCATTTCCCTTAAAGATAGTGATTGGTATGAAACGAATTGGGTCAAGTGACCAGAGATATACTGGTGGCACCTAATGGGACTCAATGGCTTTGTGGGTCCAATCTATGGCCCTGGCTTCCGCCAGGATGGATAGGAAGGTGTACATTAGGATTCCCTTGGGCTCAAGACCACTTACGGACAAATCTAGATGCAACTCCAGCAAATTTACCAGCAATATGAGCCTGATGGACCAAGAGTGTATCTCACTGGTGTGATCACTTAGCAGCTATTTTTGTGTCTTCAGTAAGTCTGGAAGATGTAATATCCCACCTTGAAGCCTTAACAGAATTCACTCAAAAGGCCTTAAATGATAGTAACTGTAAGGCCAACTGGCCCGAGGCAGGGGAACACAATCAGATTCACAGGTTGCATCAGACCGGAATTCTCCGGACCACCCAGTTCCAGAAACTGCCCTGGAGACATTCCGGACCACCCAGTTCCAGGAACTGACCTGGGGACTTTGAACCCGGCCCAGCCTTCCCCCGCCTTTCGAGGGGCGGGACTAACGGTCCCCCAGGATACCCAAAAAGACCACCAAATAAGGAATACGCTGCACCCTCCCAGATTCACCACACCCCTTTCCCTTCTTCCCCTATAAAATCTTGCCCAACCCTCGCCCGGGGGCGACTTCTCTGGCCCCTTTCTCTCGGACCAGTGAACCTCGTCTGGGAGCGCTCCCTGATAAAGCTCACTTGAAGCTTTCCTCTGTTTCGCGGTGCCGTTTGTTAAGATCCGACCTTACAGTAACCAGGCTATTAGCCTACTAAATTCTGAGGTCTCTATGATGAGGAAAGCTGTGTTACAAAATCACATGGCCCTTGATATCCTTACAGCATCTCAAGGAGGCACCTGTACTGTAATTCACACTAAACGTTGTGTTTACATACCAGATGAATCCTCCAGTGTAACACATTTAATGACACATGAAAAATAAGATTGCTGCCTTAGATGATCCACTTCCTAGCCTTGGTGATCTTTTGGGAAGATGGTTTGGTTCTGGAAGCTACGGCTTAAATCCCTACTTGTAACTTTATTAATGTTACTAGCTGTATCACTTGTGACTTCTCTATTTTATAGGATTGTTGTCTCTTACATTACCCAATGTGTAACCAGGCCCCTGGCCAAATTAATGATGGCTAAACATCTTGAAGAAATAGATCACATTTATAACATAGAAAAATTGTAATAGTGTGATTCTAGGTATGGGAAGAAACAACAAGGGAAATATCTCCTGGATCATAATAGGTTAATGAGACAGAGGATCCAGAACATCTTTAATTATCAATAGGGTCTAATCCAAAAATTAGTACCTGGAGTGACATATCAACAGGAACTTTCACCTGATCTGGGATGAGCCTCCCAGCGCCATATGACAAAAATTGGTCACGAAATATCTCACAAATATTGGTCGAATTCTGGACCAAGAGGAGGATCTGAGAAATAGAATATTTCCTGCCATATCAGTAAAAAAAAGGATGTCACATTCATCAGCAAATGCAGCCACTACAGATGGTGAGCTGGTGAGCCCTATGGGAACTCAGGAAGGGAAGAATACCTGCCATCTAGCAGCCGTCAGACTGCAGCCCCTCCCCACAGTGAGCCCTGAGGAAACTCAGCATGTGAAAACACAGGATACTGGCCCCAGATGGCTCAGGTGCATATCAAAGGAATGATTTCAGCGAGCCCAGACTCTTGCATCTTCCCATACATAGAAAAGCACTAAATTCCTTAACTTGGGATATCTGGTTTTCTTTAATTTACAGTAATCTTTTGATGTTCAGACTACCTCCTCAGAGCAGTCCTCTCAGGGTTATATGAGATGCTGCCTCATGGGCTTAAGTCCTAAAACTTTCCACCGAATAAAACATAACTCTCAACTTTTAGGTTGCACGTATTTTTTCAGTCTACACAGTCAACAAGGGAAACATCCCAAGTTCTATCCTCAGCATTTCCAGGGACAAGAATGTTATAAACAACATCTGTTATAAACAACATCTGGTAAATAGCGAGCAAATGCAGTCTCTTTCAATTACAATGATTATTAGGAAACAGAAAGCAAAAGTAGACTCTAGAGCTCACTTCCATGAGAAGAAAATACCATGAGAAGGAGTCCCTAGTATTGTTACTGAACACAAGTTCATGTTCCCAATGCACAGTGATGCTAAACAAACTGAAACATGGAGTTTGGAGCAGAGAAGGGTTTATTGCAGGACCATGCAAGGAGAATGGGTGGCTCATGCTCTAAAAAACCCTGAACTCCCTGATGGTTTGGGGGGAGAAGTTTTTATAGGTAAAATTCGGCATGAGGGTTGCAGGGTTGTTTCTTCTGATTAGTTGGTGGTGAGGTAACAGGGCGGTGCTCCAGGAATCTTGTGCTCAGCCTGAAGTTACCATCCTCCAACTGGGTGGGGGCCTTAGTTCCTGAAGAAGGACTCAAATATACTGTTATGTATATTCCTTTTTTTTTTAATTTATTTTTGGCTGCACTGGGTCTTCGTTGCTGCACATGGGCTTTCTCTAGTTGTGGCAAGCGGGGGTTACCCTTCGTTGCGGTGCGCGGACTTCTCATTGTGGTGGCTGCTCTTGTTGCGGAGCACGGGCCCTAGGCGTGCAGGCTTCAGTAGTTGTGGTGCATGGGCTCAGTAGTTGTGGCTTGCGGGCTCTAGAGCACAGGCTCAGTAGTTGTGGCGCACAGGCTTAGTTGCTCTGTGACATGTGGGATCTTCCCAGACCAGGGCTCAAAACCGTGTCCCCTGCATTGGCAGGCAGATTCTTAACCACTGCGCTGGCAGGGAAGCCCTGTTATGTATGTTCCGTGAGGAGGAACCAGGATCCTGCTTTAATCGCTACACTACAGTTTCTTGACTGTTGGGCAAATGCCTTTGTTTCAGCATTCCCTATTTCCCTGATTAGTAGCTGTTTGAATCTGCCCTTTGGAACTCAGGAAAGGTCTAGGATGCTTAAGTCCTTCCCCGAAAATAAGAAATGGGGGACCTGGAAAGGCTTTTGTGCCCAGGAGGGCCCCACAGGACTCTGCTCAGTTTCAGCATGGGGGTACATACAGAAGCGGTCTGAATGGGCCTTATTTACATCCTGATTCCAAAAACGTGCTCTAAAAGACATATTTATGGGAGATACAAAATACGCGGTGTAAGATGGGCTGCAAGGATGTATTGTACAACACGGAATATAGCCAGTATTTTGTAATAAGTGTAAATGGTGTGTGACCTTTAAAAATTGTATAAATAGGGCTTCCCTGGTGGCGCAGTGGTTGAGAGTCCACCTGCCGATGCAGGGGACACGGGTTCGTGCCCCGGTCCGGGAAGATCCCACATACCGCGGAGCGGCTGGGCCCGTGATTCATGGCCGCTGAGCCTGCACGTCCAGAGCCTGTACTCCACAACGGGAGAGGCCACAACAATGAGAGGCCCGCGTACCGCAAAAAAAAAAAAAAAAAAAAAAAAAAAAAATTGTATAAATAAATAAATGCTTTTATAAAAAAGACATATTTACATCCATTATGAAAATTAAATTATGCATCTGGCATTAAGCAATACGAAGGATAACTGTTAATTTTGTTTAATGCGACAAGGTCCTGTAACCAAGCAGGACTCTGAGGGGCTCCTGGGCATAAAAGCCATTCTGTGTTCCCCATTTCTTGTTTGTATGAAATAGGTTCCATTCAGCCTCCATGACCTTCCCTGAGTTTCAAAGGGCAGGATCAAACAGTTGTTAATCAGAGAACACCGGTTGGGGGGCGGGTGTTTGCTGAGACAAGGGAGGAGCAGTCCAGAAACAACAGTGCAGCCTTGGGGCAGGGTCCTCATTCCCCATCAAGGGCTATACATAACAATATCTTTCATCTGTTCTGCCAAACTAAAACCCCCACCAAATGGAAGATGTTAACTACTTGATGAAGTATTCTTCACTCCAGAGAGAAGGTCACAGTTTGATAACCTCAAGAACCACAGAAGCTTGTCAAGAGATTACCTGAGATCAGATTAAAGGAGTGCAGGTCCTGCATACACGTTAATCTTATCAGCAACCCCACCCTTGAACCATTGCTATAAAAACTCCTCACCAGATCCTCCCAGGTTGGGACACACAGTTTTGAGGGACATGAGCCTGCTGTGTCCCCCTTTGCCTGACAAAGCAATAAAGCTATTCTTTTCTACTTCACCCAAAACTCTGTCTCTGAGATTCGATTCAGCACTGGTGCACAGAGGCCAAGTTTTCGGCATCAGGATGAAGTAAATGTGGTAGTTATGCAACCTGGGTGATGGGTGTAAGGAGAGGTCATTATATTCTTCTTTCTACTTTAATGTGTTCTTGAAATGTTTCTAAATACAAATGCTTTTGACAAGCAAATGTAGCTTTTAGGAAGGGAGGCCTAGGGCAACTACACAAGTGATTTCTATTTCAAGTTGTAATAAGTTGTTATTCTTCCGCCTCCAGTGCTTCCAGCTGCTCAAAGGATGCAGTTAACACTCTTAAGGAAGTATGATATGATCCCCTCCCCCGCTAGCCTTGTATTTGTCTCACAGCCCCCAGGGGTTCTGCACCCAGTAGGGCAGGCTCTGGGCCTGGCCTCAGCACAGGGTTGAGAAGTGAGGGTGGCCCAGTTTCCTCTAAGATCTTGTCCATTAATACTACAGTAGTACCTGTAGGTCAGTGATAGTCTGGTGTAGTGGGATCAGGTCTGCATGTGGTCTGCCCAGCTCTCTGGGAAGGATTTCAGTCTCAGTCTCTTTCCTCATTAGCTAAAGCAATTTCCATACACAGTGTATTAAAGTAGTAAAATAGTCCTTGCAGTCACAACTGTCATCTCAGGCAGTTGCTCTTACAGTTATTACTGCAGTCACCCACATTCCCCAGGATCCCCTCTACCAGTAGCAATAAAGCTGAACTAGAGGATGGTAAATCCGACCTTGTGTTTGTGTATGTAACATTGTGCCACTTGTATTAGCAGAGAGTAGGTTCTTGTCTCATCGCAGAAAGAATTCAGAGACAAAACATGGAGGCCAAGAAAGCAAAGTGAGGATTTATTAAGTGAAGGTGTAATAGAGCGCTGCAGTGCACAGCCATTGCTGCATGCTGTTACCCACCCCCCTACTCCGTTACCAGGCAACGGTTATTGGGAGACCATTAATGGCCGATGGTTAGAGCTGAATTAGAGGTCCTGCTCAGCCATTGGTCAGCACCATTCAGCCATTGGTCAGCGCTGCAGTGGGCTCCGCCCCCAAGTGAGCAATTGTCAATGAGCGACTGTTAGAGGGGCATTGAACAAATGGTCTGGGGAGTGGTTGGTAGTCGGGTGGAGAGTGAGGTAAGAGGCAGATCCCAACCTTCTTCCCCAGGGCCCTCCAGCTCACCCAGCCTCCAGCCGGCCCAGTGAGCTGGAGGGCCCAGAGAACAGGCTGTGGGTGTGTCCTGCAGGCCTCCAGGGCCCCTGCCAAGACTGTCCACAGCCTGGGCCGAGGCCCTGAGGCGGCGGGGAACCTCTCCTCCATCCATGTCTCTGTGACCTAATGGCAGTGACAGTTTGCATGGGACACAGTCTGGGGGACCTGGCACTGTTTGGGTGGCCTGAGGAGCCTGAGGGGCAGTTGGGTCCTGGACACCTGGCTCGCTCAGTGATGACAGCCGGGCAGGGTCTGGGGACCTGGCCCTGAGGGAGCTTCCAACTGAGATCTGCCTCTCCAGCCAGGCCTGGGTGATGGTGGGAAGACCCAGACTGGGTGCTGGACAAATTCTCTGGGGCAGGGGAACCACTGCCCCTGCCCCCGCAGGGACCTCCTTCTCTTAGCCACGCCTGGATCTCGGAGGATGAGAGTTGTGCCTTGGGACCTTGCCCTTTCCTGTCAGAACAGAAAGCTACATTTGTTTGGTGGAGATTTACAGGAACATCCTTACCTGACCATGACCTGACCTTAAGAACAAAGGAGCTGGGCTTTCCTGGTGGTGCAGTGGTTGGGAGTCCGCCTGCCGATGCAGGGGACACGGCTTCGTGCCCCGGTCCGGGAAGATCCCACATGCCGCGGAGCAACTGGGCCCGTGAGCCATGGCCGCTGAGCCTGCGCGTCCGGAGCCTGTGCTCCACAGCGGGAGAGGCCACAACAGTGAGAGGCCCGCGTACCACAAAAAAAAAAAAAAGAACAAAGGAGCCGACACCAAGAAGCTTGCAACAACTAACCACACCTCTCCCTCACCTTTCCTATAAGAGGGCTTTGCTGAAAGCTTTCGGGGAGTTTGGGGTTTTTCAGGCATGAGCCACCCATCTCCTTGCATGGCCCTGTAATAAACCTTTCTCTCTTCCAAACTCTGGTGTTTTGGGATTGTTTGGCCTCGCCGTGAGTCGGGCACATGGACGTGAGTCGGGCACACGGACTTGCGTCGGGCACACGGACTTGCGTTTCGGTAAGAATCCTACACTCTCAGAAGGGAGAGCAGGCAGGCTCATGTGAGCAGCTGCCCTGAATTCCTTCAGTAAACTGGTTCTATGATGTGTAAAAATGTTTGGGCAGAATATTCATTGAGGAGGGGAGGGGGTTTATTGTATTGATACTTCCTGATTTTCATCCCAGCTCCACCTTCCCAAGTGGAGGAGGGATTTTAGTTCTTATTTGGTCTTGATCAGAAGTGTCATGGTTTCAGTGCATGAAGGGAACTTCTTATCTGCAAGGCTAATTTTACTGTAATGAGGGCATAATGAGCAAAAGGTTACATTCTGACCCCCAGAGATTCCCGCCTTTTGCCACCTTTCTTTGTCTGCCTCTAGGACCCCTGTCACCACAAGACGTATGGTTTCCTGCCACCTGGCCCATGACCCCCCTTTTCTCTGCTCATATCTAGCAATCTGCCTGCTCTAACTCTTAGAAAACTCTTGCTTACACACTTGCTGCATTCCCTACACCAGCTGCTACCCCTGTTGCATCTACAGCTCAAAGCAGAGACCAGTGAGAAGCAACCTCTTAACAACACAAGCAAGGAGGGTGATCCCGTTCCTGCTTTTGCCTCATTTACACCACCACCTGGAAGACATGACAGAGGATCCAGGAAGGCCCAGTGGAGAAAAGAGGTCTTTTGTAAACCAGAGTAGTGCCTCCCTTACTCCATGCTGGGCTCCAGCCTCCTCTGGCCAGTAACTAGTCTCCGGGGCTCTCTCCAAAATCCCACCACTCTGTCAACACCTGTTCCTAGGTCTCCAGGACACCCCCTGTGGGGAAAAGACTCTTTCCCAGTGTTGATGGATCTGTTACAGAACCGTTGACTGAAACCTCCCTCCTTGGCCAGGAACAGTGATAACCGCTTGCATGAGTTGTCTCGCAACAAGAGGTCCCGATAATGAATGCCGTGCTACCACTGAAAACTAACCGGAAGAATCTGGGAGCGGCCGAAAGGAGGGAGGAGACACCAGTCCCTGTGTCCTACCGACCTCCCAGGATCCTCCTCACTGGAATCCATCTTGACTGAGAGATGTGTGCCACCAGGAAGGACCCTGAGTCAAACCAAATATGGGCCAAGCAAGATGATTGTCCAGAGACAACCCAAAACCTAACCCCATTACCATACAACCCAAGACTGTAAGCCACGTGGCAGAGCAGCTCTCCTGGGTTCCCTTACCCTGCTGCTCACAACCCAGGTGCCACTTCCCAATAAAGTCTTTTGCTTTGTCAGTACGTGTGTCTCCTCAGGTAATTCATTTCCGAGTGTTAGACAAGAGCCCACTCTTGGGCCCTGGAAGGGGGTCCCCCTTCCCGCAACAGATCTGTCCCTAGAATGCATTTCTAAAGGAGCCTGGCTATTCCCTGACCCTGCTTCTCCTCCCAAGTATAACTCACCTCAGTTAGGTTTCCCGGGCTACCCCTATTTCGTCACCTCCTGAGGGTTGACAGCACTGCGCACACTGGGAGGTGGAGGATTGAGCAGCTGAAATCAGTTCAAGAGTAGATGGTGGCCTCCGAGAAGGGGCCATCTCTAGAGGAAGGAACCTGGATAGACCCCTGTCCTCTGCTTCCCCTTGTCCAAACCCTCCCAGTGTGACTTTTGTTCCCCTCCCTGTCTGCTTTCCTTCTTACCGGATTTTAGGTGCAGCAAGATGTAGAGAGATATGGAGTCCTGTGTGATTCCCCAGGACTCCTAGGTCCTGGGGAAGCCCCAGAGCCCAGCTCTGCTGCTGGTGACACATCTGCCATTGTGCAGCTCTGTGTATACCCACGTCTTCCGGTCCCCGGCCAGCCCTTCACCCAAGTCACTGCCCACCCACCTGCCTCAAAAAGAAAAGAGATTTAGTATTTCAGAGACTGGTGTCCAAGTTACACGGTTAGCAAGGACCGACCCGGGGCTGGACCCCAGGGCTTCTGAGTCCTTGAGGGGTGGGAGTGTGGTGGCAAAATCACTGCGGTTTCCCTCCAGGTTTGCAGGGATCCTCTGTGTGCTCTGAAACCTCATGGCCTGGCTTCTAACCCAGCACTACTGCTTCCCAGCTCTGTGATCATGAGCAGGGTCCTAACCTCTCTGTGCCTCTGTGTCCTCATCTCTAAAGTGGGGATCACGCAAAGGGCTTGAACCAGTGATGTCAGAACCACTCAGGTCACTTGTGACCTAGAGATGGGACCCTCTGCCCTTCCCAGTGTTCCACTCCCTGTTGTTCTTGCACGTGTGGCATCAGAGGCTCAGCCCAGCATACCTGGGTACATTGCCTTCATGTGCCTGGAGGACCGGATGGTCACCTAGTCTGACACTGAGCATCAGAACGTGGAGTCCTTGATGCCATGGTTCCGAGACAGGAGGGAGCCTCCTGGGAGTAGAACTGACCTGGGTGCTGGGCTGGCAGTGCTTGTTCCAGGACTACCTGCATGCCACGATGGGCTACCTCAGTGACAACCAAGGTGAGTGATTCAGGAGGTGGCACGGCGTCCCGCTGCAGAGACCCCAGGCCTGAGGTCCAGGGCCTCTCACCTCACCCAGCAGGTCAGGGGGCAGCAATGCGGCCCCTGCTTGGCTGGCCAGTGCCAGTACCCTGGGGAGGGATAGGCTGTCAAGGTTGGGGTGGGGGAAGCAGCCCTGAAAAATGGGTAATTCACCTAAAAGCACTGTGTAGAGGGGAGGATCATAAAACAGACTCAGAGGGCTTCCAGGGCTTCCAGTCATCCACATTCAATGTCCCCGAAAAGCACAAAGTGCACGTTTTGAAAAGTTCCTCAGGCATTTTTTTTTTACACTTTAACATTTATTTTGCATATGAAATATACATAAAACCTTTTCAAATAGTAAATATTCTCAATAATAAAATTTTAATAGTGACAATGTGTTTGAATATGCATCATTATTTTTGTTTTTTTAATATATATTGGAGGATAGTTGATTTACAATGTTGTGTTAGTTTCAAGCGTACAGCAAAGTGAATCAGTTATACATATACATATATCCACTCTTTTTTTTTTTTTCCAGATTCTTTTCCCATATAGGCCATTACAGAGTATTGAGTGGAATTCCCTGTGCTACACAGCAGGGTTTTATTAGTTATCTATTTTATATATAGTAGTGTATGTATGTCAGTCCCAATCTCCCAATTTATCCCTCCCCCACCCCTTATCCCCTGGTAACCATAGGTTTGTTTTCTACATCATGCCTCTATTACTGAGTTGTAAATAAGTTTGTTGGTACCTGAAAGGGTCCTCAGGCTTTGAGCAGAAAACCAGTGTGTGAGGCAGCCTGCGTGACCCCTGGGTTCTCACCTGCCCCCCCACCTCCCACCCCAGAGCACCCTTGATGCGGCTGGGGCCTTCCAGGGTTCACATTCTCCAGCTCATGGCCAGATTCAAGGTCCCGGCTGATGGCAGCGTCCAAGGGTTTTGTCAGTTTGCTCTGACGTGGAGGACTACATCACTTGGAGACTGATGGCTGCCATCATGTCACCCTCAACACCAAGTGCAACTGGCGGGCAGCATGGCCATTGAAAAGCAAAGGAAGTCTGGTCTGGGGCATGAGTGTGTCTACCTCCTGAAGAGGTTCCCAAAGGACCAGAGCAAGCCCGTGGGTCAGACAGGTACCTGTCCCTCCAGCCTCTCGTCCCAGCAGCTCACCGTGTCCACGTTCCCACCAGGTATAACAGCAGGGTTTGGGGCCATCAGTGTTTAAGCGGTGCCCAGTGGAGCTGATGGCCAAGCTGTGCTGCCTACTGCTTCTCCCGTGATTAGAGACTTTGCATCCACAGTATCAACACCTCATTCAGCAAAGGCGGAAGCACTACCCCGTGCCTGTCTTCTGGGGCTACTAGGCTAAGAACATCCCAGTGCCCACCCTGGGGCTTTACCATCTCCTGGACAGAGGCTGTCCTCCTACAGAGAGGGCTGAAAATTAATTAATTTTGAAATTAACGTTGAGCAAGTGCACATGACACATGAGTCTTGATTCCACATCTAGCAGCACCTGTCTACATCTTTATCTCTTCACTTGGAAAACGGGGGTAAATTGCATGCACCTCCACACTGGTACAAGGACCACATGAAATTTCGAAAGTGTTCAGTAAGGTGCGAAACACCATTCACAGGTAAAGTGACGTCATTATCGTCAATGGATGTAGCAGGACACAGGGGCTCTCTGGGGGCATCTTCCTCCCCCTCGAGTGTACAGGCACTCACCTGAGTTTACCTGAGTGCCAGTGTCAGTGTACAAGAGAGGCTGTGAGGAACTGTCTTTCTCTTGTGTCTCCTTTCAAAATGAGGCTGTGGCTCTGGGTGACCAGGACTCAATGGATTGGAGAGCAAGCTGAGAGGTGCTGCCAGGACCTGCCCCGGAGGTGCAAACACACCTCCTTGTCTCACTTATGGACTAGATGTTTCTGTTTACAAAATGCCTCCTTGACTGGAAGAACAGAAACGTGGTGCATTTTGCTAACCCAGCTGGGCTCCATGCTGCCTCTCTCAACCTGCCTCCTCCGATGTGAGTCCCAGACCCTCCTCCATTTCCCATCCTGTTGCTGGAGGCAGGTGGCATAGAGCAGCCTTAACTCAGGTCTTGTCCTGGGACTTGTAAGGGGGGGTGGGAGGGAGGTCCAACAGGGAGGGGATATATGTATACATATAGCTGATTCACTTTGTTGTACAACAGAAGCTAACACAACATTGTAAAGCAACTATACCCCAATTAAAAATAAACAAACAAAACAAAACAAAAAACAGCTCCAAACATGATGGAACACCTGCTGTGCACCTGCACTCTCAAATGTGTGTCATCTCAGTTAATCAGCCTTCCTTCATTTCCTTGTCTTTTTTTAACATCTTCTAAGCAAAACTCTTTGCTAAACTCTCGGTAGATTACAGTTTACCTCTGTGGTTAGTGAATTTCCAGAACTTCAAAGATCAGATGTATAGAAGAGTCATTTTACCAGCAGTAGAGGCTACCCGGGTGAGGCATTTCAAGCAGGTGTAAAGGGGGTCCTCAACTCACAGAAATCTGGGGCTCTAAGGGGACGGTGCTGGTGAGTGTGAAAACCCAGGTGCTCTGGGTTCCCAGAGCAGAAGTCCTGGGGTGCAAGTATTCGCTGCTCGGGGTTTGCCCCCAGAAACCGGGGCGGGGACAGGGACAGGGAATGCACCCTCTCATCCTGGAAGGGATCAAAGGCTGGGTACCTTTGATCAAAGCTGGGTACCCCGTGTGGCTCCTCCTGGTCCAAGGTGTGGATGGAAAGACTCTCTGGCAGGAAGCTCCAGCACCCCGCACCCCCCCTGTAGCTCTCTCTTCCCCTCCATTAACACCCTCTTCATGGGTTTGCTGCCATAAGGCAGGATTCTCAGGATAAGGTTGCCAGGACCATGGTCACTTTAGCTTTACGTCCTCACTGGCCAGGAGCCCTCATCCACTTCAACTCCTCTCTCCTTCCACACCACACACGCCCCAGTGTCCCTCCTGACTGTGGACCTGGACAACTTTTAGTATTTCTTCTCTTGCCTTATCTTTCTCTGAAGGTGAGCTAAGTAGAACTTGGAAGGTGGGGGAAGTGTGAGAGAGGGCAAGGGCTCCAGCTCAGTGAACTTTGTGGTTCCTTCCTGCTCTCAGGTGATGGTAGCCAGCACTCCCCCACAGAAGGAGGCCTGTTTACCATCTTCCTTCCTCCTTCCTCCCCTCAAAGCTCTCAGGCCAGAGCAGTGAAGACCTTATTGGTAGATGAAACTTACCCAAAGGTTGTGAAGGGTGAGAATTTTTTCTCATAAATTTATTTATTTTTATTTATTTATTTTTGGCTGCATTGGGTCTTCGTTGCTGTGTGCGGGCTTTCTCTAGTTGTGGCAAGCGGGGGCTACTCTTCATTGCAGTGCGTGGGCTTATTGCGTTGTCTTGTTGCAGAGCACGGGCTCTAGGTGCCCGGGCTTCAGTAGTTGTGACACGTGGGCTCAGTAGTTGTGGCTCACAGGCTCAGTAGTTGTGGCGCACGGGCTTAGTTACTCCGCGGCATGTGGGATCTTCCTGGACCAGGGCTCGCACCCGTGTTCCCTGCATTGGCAGGCAAATTCTTCACCACTGTGCCACCAGCGACATCCCTCGATTAACTAGATTTTTCTGATGCCCAACTTCCTCTATTCTTTCCCCTCCTTGTGTTCTTTTGACAATATTAAAATGCAACAAACGTTGTGCTCTAGACTCAGATCGTTCCAATCCGGCTTCTCCTCTCCTGTTGGCTTGGCAGGACACCACGTGTGTGGTGGCCCCGAGACAGCGCAAAGCTGTACTTCTGGCCTTTCCCTCTGTTGTGTAAATTGCTCCCCTCACTCGCCCCAATCAGGATCACCAAAGCTCTTCCTATGAATTTTCAAATATCAGAAAAGGCCCAGCTGAAAACTATTATCCTGAACATGGGAATCCCTGGTCAGAATTCAGGGGGTCTGTGAACCCAGATGGGGAAAATAACCTTTATTTTCACTAACTTCTAGCTGAAATTTAGCCATTCATCCCCTGATGAGTAGAGGTAGCAAAGCTCAGTGGTGTTAGCAGGACCGTTGCCTCGGTCCCAACAGAAACCACAGGTGTTTTCGTATCACATGACAGTTGTCTCAGACACCGCCCGACTTTCCAAATGGCTGTAACTTGAGTTTCACTGCCTGGTCTCGTGGTCTCGTTTCGTGAGGCAGTGAAGAAGCATATGTGCTGTATTTCACAATTACCGCAAACAATTGGGGTTTTTTCATGTTTTCTTTTCCCGAGCCCACCAGAGGGCGCCATCAAGGACCTGAGGGGGGGCCCCAGGGTGCGTGCGGTGGAGCCGCAACCAGAGCCCGGCCGGAGCCTGAACCTGAGCCAGGGCGGGGTCGCAGCTGCCGCGGCCCTGGGGGCACTGAGCGCTCTCCCGCCCGGACCCCGGCGAGGGACGCGTCCTACTGTCGGACGGCGGCCGGCGTTGGCACGAGGCCCCTGCCCCACAGCTGAAGACGGATTCCACCGGGACCGGCACCCTGGGGCAGCGCGTGAGGCTGCCGATCAGGCGGCCGCAGAGTCCCGGGAGTGCGCGGGACCGGCAGTCGCCGCTGCCACCACCGCTGCTGCTGCTGCTGCTGCTGCTGTCGGGACTGGTGCGGGAGGGCGCAGCAGGTAACCGGGCGGAGAGGTGTGGGAGCCGGGGCGGACCCCCAATCGTCCCCCAGCCTCGCGCCTGTGGCGGTGCTAGGGAGAGATCCACCAAGAACGCGGAAGCTATTCTGGGTTTTGGGGAGGGGGCCGGATGGTGAATCGGAGAGCTGATCCAAGATCGCAGGGGTCGCTGAGCCCCGGGCTAGGCAGGGCCCCTGTTTTGCCGCCTCCCATTTCAGACCCCTGATCGGACTGAGCGGTCAGGAGGGTGGGGACCCCGGGGACCCAGCCGACGCCACAGCTTCCTGGGGGTCCCTTGGCCTCTCTGGAGGACGCCGCTCGCGCTCACTTCCCAGGGCTGGGTCCTCCAGGAAGGCCCTGGGGAAGCTCCGTGGAGGCAGGAACCTGAGCGTCGCCTGCACAGCCTCCGCCTGCTAGCTCGGCGAGGCACCTGCCCATCGCTATAGGTCTCCCTGGCTCCTTGGCGAGGTTCCCTCGGGTTGCCCGGGCAACCCCTTGTTGAGGTGGCGGGTGATGCGGAGCAACAAGGGTTTTTCTGACCTAGCGGGGAATTTCCATCCTTTAGCCATTTCCGTTCTGCGCGCAAAACTGCTGGGCCGGACCTCCCCCGGGATTCCCGACCGCTACCACCGAGCACCGCCCACCCTGACCGCACACATGCCCGAAAGTTTATTAGCACAGGCGGGAAGTGTCCACCATCATGGCAGTAATAATAGCTGATGTCCTTTATTCCAGGCTCTGTTCCAAGGGCTTCACGTCCAAGAAGCCATTTCGGCTCTTAGAACACACAAAATTTACAATTTACAGATTTAAAATAGGGCCCAGAGTGGGCGCTAGGTGGCAGCACTGGGATCCAGAGTCGGAGTTCTTAGATTTTTTGTGCTTGGACCCTGTCTCAGAATGTTTTTAACACAAAAAATGACATACATAGGATTCCAAAGGAACCCAGTTATGTTTTTATAAAGCTACTAAAAAATTTAAATAGAAATATAAGTTTGTGATATGTAATATATGTGCTTCTAAGTTAGTACATTAAAGAATGCATTAGATAGCAACAATTCCCAGAATTTGGAAGTAGTGAGGGTAAAGCATATTTCCAGGTGTCTGCAACAACGGTCACGTGATTCGAAAACATCTGTGGCTTCTATCAGAGACCAAAGCACAGGTTCTGCAAATCCTGCTGAGCTCTGTTACCTCCATTCAGCATGGGAGAAAGGCCAAACTTCAGCTAGAGGTTAGTGAAAATAAAGAGGTTACTTTTTCCCTCCAAGTTGAGGCTCCTGAACGCAATAGGATGCATCTCCAGGAGGATTCAGTCCTCAGCTCCCCATGGGAAACACTTGAAGGAGAATCACCCTGGATGTCTGGGCAGGAGATCAGGGGAGAGAATGGAGCCAGGGATGGGGACGAGTTTGGCCAGTGTCCCTGAAACAGGGACCCCAGGGGAGTGGGGCTGTGAACCTGAAAACCAGGACTGGTTACACTGTGTCTCTGGGCCAAGACTGTAACCAGCCCTGGTTCTCAGGTTCACACAGCCCCTGAGGATCCTTCTTACAGCTCCCCCCAGGGGTGATACAGGGGCGCATAGGCGATTCCAGTTCTGCGTGGCAGGGATGGTCATGGGTGTGTGTGCATAGACCCTGTAGCCTTGTGAGGGGAATGGTCAAGGCTGGCCCAGGGGGACAGGTCCCCAAGCCAAGGAGGAGGGAAGGAATGGAGGGTGACCCTGGTGCGTACCAAACTGTAGGAAAGAGATGGCACATGGCAGGGAGGTAGCTAGGCATCTCCAGCAAGGCCCCTCAAACACTCCTGGGTGCCAGGCTTTCCCTGCAGGAGGTGGGGAATGAAGAAGTGGATTTCAAGCGGCAGATGTCATGAGTCATGCAGCAGGGAGTTCTAAGCCTCATAGCAGCTTAGAATTGAATCCTATGACAAGGATTCAATTATTATCCCCATGGTAAAGATAGGGACCCTGAGGCTCAGAGAGGTTAACTGGCTACCCAGGGTCTCCCAGAGTCTCACGGCTCGTTAGAATTTGGGTTCCAGGCTGGCTCTGGAGCCCATGCTGCCTCAGGCAGAAGCTGAGGCAGGGAGTCCTGGCCCGGTGAGAGGAGATGGCAGAACTAATCCGTGGCCCTTGGGATCAAAGCTGTGAGAGACAGATTAAGTAGAGATAAATGATTACAAAGCTGGTTACTACAGCAAAGCTGGAATTAGGGCCTGGGGAGTGGGGGTGAGAGCAGGGTAAGGGCCGTACTCTTGGGTATCTGGCCTGGGCAACCAGGGGGCACCGAGACAGGAGCAGCATCAAGGGCAGGCTAGGGGAGGGACTGCAGAGGCCAGTCCTATAGAACTTCAAGGGCCATGACCACTGAGACTGCTTCTGGTCTCCCTCTTCCCTTTTCCACCCTCCTCCTCATGTGACTCTGCGTGCCCTTGTTACTCTGCCTCCCCCTTCCTGCACTCCATCTCAGGTTCATCCAAGCCAGGGATTCAGGGTCCCCTCCCTGCTGTCCACAGCCACACCCTTTCTGTGGCCCAGACCTTGCCCTTGAACTCCAGCCCATAGGACCTGACCCAATTTGGCCTCAAGGAGAAACTGAGGCACGAAGAGGCAATCTAGCCCTTTTTTTTCCTCCCCAGACTCATCTCTTGCATTTGTAGTCGTCCCTTGACCTTGGTTTTCCTGAACACACCACACTCTTTTTCATTCCAGGCATTCCCATGTGCTAGTGCTTTTGCCTAGAGCAGTTCTCAAACCTTAGAATCACCCAGAGGGCTTGCTGAACTACAGAAAGCTAGGACCCACCCCCAGAGCTTCTGACTCAGTAGGGCTGGGGCCCAAGAATTTGCATTTCCCCGGGCGAGGCTGATGCAGCAAGTTCTGAAACTACACTAGACTCACACGAGCCCAACATTTCCTTCCCTCCTCACGCACCCTACTGCCAGGTAACTCACACTGGTGAGGTCTCCTCCAGGTTTCAGCCTACAAGACCCCTGGCCTCGGCACCCTCCTGCCCCAGGATGCCCCCGGCACCTGGTACTTCTGCTCCCCGACACTTGTCAGCCCCCACTGGCCTTAGTGGATCTGCTTGTGTAATTGCTCGATTGTCCCCTTCCCTGCCAGACCTGAGCTCCCTGGGGGCTATGTCTGTCTCTCTGTCCCCACACACACCCCCACCTGGCTCAGTGCCTGGCTTGTAGTAGGTGCTCAATAGATGTTTGTCAAATGAGTAATATTGCAAGCGGAGAGAGGTCAGGGCTGGCACAGCTGAGCAGGTGGGCAGGGCAGAGCCAGGAGGACCTGGGCAGCACATGAGAATCACCTGGGAGTTTTCAACGCCCGCCAGTGTGCAGCCCTCCCTTACCCCCAAATCTACTAAATCCATATCAATGGCAGGATAGTCAAAGCAGCGTTGGGCAGCCGGATGGAGAACCTCTAGCAAAGCCCAGTCCTGGTTTCCCTCCTCTCTAAGTGGGAACAATCAAGACCTGCCTCACAGGAATGCAGGGAAAACACCACGAATCAATACTTGTAGAGCTCAGGAACCACGCCTGGCACCGAGGCCCAGACCTCAGCCCTGCTGGCTTTGTGCCTGGGTGCTGGGGGGAGCTTCCAGCCACTCCTGTGGCAAAGGCCCCACATCCCTCTTCCCTTTCAACGTGCCTCTCATCGTCATTCCATACTATCTCTCCCAGCAGACACAAGGATGCGTAGGATGTTTATACCTTGAGATTCATACTTCCCTTTTCCGTTTCTCCCTTGCAGAGAGTCCCTGGGGGCTGCCCTTGGTGGCCGACAGCCCGGCGGCCAGGGCAGAGGTGGTGATGGCAGAACTGGCAAACCTGAAGTTAGAAAAGAAGCCATGGCCTACAGGTAAGATCGTGCCTATCTGCTGAACAAGGGGTAGGATGGTGGAGGCCAGGAGCCCCCAGTCTGCAGGAGGCCGTGTGCACAGTCTTGGAATCTGGTATACTGTCTTAGGGTGGGGGAACTCTGCCAGGGTAGAGGACACAGAGGCCAGAGCCTTTGGAGGGTGTCCCAGGGGATGAGACCTGACCTCCAGTGAGCTGGCCCCTCACTCAGTCATCTTTCCCCACCCCCGACTCCAGCTCTCTCCTTCCCACGGCCACCTCTCCCTTCGGAATAGGAAAGCTCTAAGACTAAGAAGATGAGGTCTCCATGCCTGTACTTCTTCCTTATTTTCATTATCTCACCGAATGCTCTAGCACTCTGGAGCAGGTCAGTTAATTGCACCCACTTACAGATGAGGACACCAAGGCTTGGAGCTGTGAAATAACTTCCTCAAGGCCACGCAGCTAGGAACTGGCAGTGCTACGTGGATTGTGGGGGAAGTGAGGCAGATGCACAAAAGTCTCCTGGGCAGAGTGGGAAAGGGGCTGGCCTCCTCCCTCCTCCACCACAGTCAGAGAAGGTAAAAGGCTGGGCCAAAGCGGGTGCAGGACTGCTCCTTGTTGGGGGCTGGCCACATGGCCCAGTGACCAGGAAGTGGCAGTGGAGGGGGTCGGGGGTGGGAAGCTGATGATACAAACAGGCCCTGAAGCAATGATGGGCATGTAGCCACTTCCTTAGGCCATGTCACAGCAGGAGCAGATCCCCCTGGACGCCTGCTGTGTGTCCCCCACTTCCTCCTGCCATGGTCCCACAGTGCGTGGCACTGACCCCCCAGCCTGGCAGGTGGTATCACCTCCAAAGCCAGGAGATGGCCTCCTTCGGCTTCTTTTGCCACACTCTGCAGCCCAAGGCATGATGATCCCTCCTGGGCCCAGTTAGCAAGTGGGAGTCTAGTCCCAGCTGAGACGGTCCTCCTGGGGAAAAGATGGGAATGGCAGGATGTGAGCCCCTGCAGAGAGCCGGCTGGGCTCTCAAGACCATCTGGCAGGCAGAGCAGAGAGCAGTGGGATTTTCAGAGAGGAAGGGATGGCAGGCGCCTCCCTGGATACATGGGAGGCGGTACCTGGAAGTCAGCTGAGGGGGTCACAATCATGAACTTGCCCTAAAAGCAGGTCCTTGACTCTCAGGATGCGTACCAGATGCCAGGACGTAGGCCATGGTGAAGCAGTCCAGGGCAGAGCAGATGCCAGGAACCAGAGCCCTCGTGGCAGGGAGGGCTAGGCCAGAGGGCTATATCCAGGCCATTCCAGACACCATCTGGACAAGCCTGGGAAGGATTCAGAATTCAGCCCCTTCTTTCACCCCTACACCTACTACACTGAATCACACCATTTTATTTTTCCCCTGCATTCTTGCAGCAGCCTCAGAACACCCCAAGCATGCTCCTGCCTCAGGACCTTTGCACTGACATTCCCCTCTGCAGACCTGGAATTCTGTCTCCCAGATCTTTACATTCTGGTTCCTTGAGTTCTTTAATAGTTTCCTTTCTGGGAAGGGCTTCCCTGCCCATTCTATCTAAAATTTTCAACTCCTCCCCTGATATTTTGTATATCTCTGCTTTATTTTTTTCCCTCAGCACTTATCACTATCCAGCCTACCATACATTTTACTCCTTTATCTTGCTTATCCTACAGTCATGTAAGCTTGCTGACAGCCCGCACTTGGGGCTCTTTGGGTTACCCCAGCATCACCAGGGCCTCGGAGATAGCCAAACGGTAGGTGCTCAGAAAGTACTTGCTGAGTGGGGCGGCAGGGTGGGCCCTGCTGGGCCATATGATCTAGGCTGCCAGGATGAGCAGAGCTGAGCCATCTTAAATTGCAGCCAGGATGGTGTCTTCGGAGGGCAGAGAGTGGAGAGATGCCATGGGGAGGGGCCTTCTCATGTGTCCCCAGCCACTCAGCGTCACCCAGAAGTGGGTTCAGAATCTGGGTGCGCAGTCTGTTCCTGCCTTTCACTACTGGTGTGAGCTTTGCAGGTGGCTTTGCCTCCCTGTGGCTCAGTTTCCCCATTTGTCCTAGATAGGTACAATAGTACCCTCCTGATAAAGTTGTTATGAGGATGACCTGGCCAACATCTTATAAAGTGCTCAGGACAGGGCCAGCCCCTAAGTGCTTTAAAAGTGTTTCGTAAATTTTAAAATATATATATATATATATATGTATATTGATCGACTTCCCTTCATTTTAACCAAAAATAACTGGCCACTAAAGCAGCTAACATTAATAAATAGTAACATTACATAGTAAGCAAGGTCGTGCACCTGCCCTAACAGAACGACCAGGTGTGTGTTGCTCCCTTTCCCACCAGGCCTGACCTCAGGATCGCTTGCTCTTTCCTGCATTTTCTGCACCTGGGGAAGAGCACATCCGTCCCTTCACGGCCTCTTTGCTTAGGTGATGGGAGCACCAGGGTTCCTGGGCCTCTACTTCTGTGTCCCTCAGTCTTTGGCACAGCTTTCAGAGGATGTCCTTGCTCCCAGATGGTGCATTCTCCTCCCTCTCTCTCTCCCTCCCCCCTCCACTACCCTCCCCCGGCCCCGGGACTCACTGGCCACCAAACTCTCAGGACCTAATGGGCTTCAGTCGAATACTATCTGTTTCCTGTAGCTGCTGTAACAGATGACCACAGCTTGGGGGCTACAAGCTACACATTTCTTCTATTTCAGTTCTGGAGGTCAGAAGTCCAAAATGGGTTTCACTGGGCTGAAATCAAGGTGTTGGCAGGGCCGGCTCCCTAAAGAGGCTGTAACGGAGAATCTGTTTCCTTGCCTCTTCCAGCTTCTAGAGCTGCATTTCTTGGCACGTGGTGCCTTCCTGCATCTTTCTCTTCTCCATCTTCACATCACCTTCTCCTCTGACGTCATGGACTCTCCCTCCGCCTCCCTCTTCTAAGGACACATTAGGGCCCGCCTAGACAATCCAGGATAATCTCTCCATCTCAAGATCCTTAATTTCATCTGCAAAACTCCTGGTACCATATAAGGTAACATTCAAAGGTTCCAGGGATATCTTGGGGGGCCATTATTCAGCCTACCACACTATGCTTCCTGAGCTGTGGAGACAGAGGCAGGACAGGAAGCCCAGCTGGCATGGCTTCCTCACCACCCAGGAGGCCAGCAGCTACCCAAAGACACAGGATCTTTGCCCTCCCTCACTTCCAGGGCAGGTAGAGCTGCTGCAGATCAGAGCCAAGGAGTGGGTGGGTCACCTTGACACAGAGAAACCGTAGCCTCTGTTCTCCCCAACGCCTTTGTGCCTGTTCACAGCTGCCAGCACAGGAGCACACCACACTGATCTTAACTCAATGGTGTGCAAGCAAACAGCACCGTGAGAGAGACTCCAGGCATTTCCCAGGAGGCCCACACCAGCCCAGACCCGATGTTAACCCTTCACTCAAACACTCTTAACATGGACCCCTCTTGCCTCCCAGAAGGAGGTTTCTCCAGCCGTGAGAAGAGAACACCTCTTTCCTCAGCTTAGAAAAAGGCAGCGAACCCTGGGGAGAGAATCTGGGCTGCCCTCTTTCTAGTGCATGCCTTTGAGTGCTATACGTGGCCTCCCCTGGACCTCGGTTCCTTTATCTGTAAAATGGGGCCAACCACACTGACCTCTTAGGTTTATTGTAAAGATCAACTGAGGTAGTGAGTGAGGAGCCGTTAAACCAGTGCACACAGTGGTCATTCCCAAAATGGCAGCTGTGATTATTGTCACTGCGATTCATGTTCTTATTTTTTGTCCAGTTCAACAAAGGCCAGAAGTAAGTGCTCACTGTGTGCCAGCTGTGCTGCTAGGCCCTGGGGAAACAGCGATGACAGAGTCAGATGTATTGCCCACCCTCATGGAGTCCACAGTTTCACAGGGAGCACAGGACACTATTGAGACCCCTCTGAGGGACATCAGGCTGAAATCAGGAGGACTTCCTGGAGGAGGGGACACCTTACTGCAACCTGAGGAATGAGGAAACTGGCTGAGAGAAAACAGAGAGGGGAGTGCCCAGGGCAGAAGAAACAGCAGGTGCAGAGGGCCTGGGCGGAGTTCGGTGTGGCCTGAAATAGCAAGAAGGCAGTAAAAAAAAAGAGCTGTGAGTGGGGAGATGTGTTTGACTTCTCCTTTCTCACTTGAATGTTCAACCATTGAGCACCTACTGTGTGCCAGAAGCTAATCTAGGTGCTGGGGAAACAGAACAATCCATACAGGAATCGCTGCCCTTAGGGAGCTGACGTGGCAGAGGAGAGACAGACCATTAACAAGACAAACAAAGTGCATATTCTCTAGGAAGTGTAGTGCTATGGAGAAAAATAACAGAGACAGGAGTGTTGAGGGATAAAAACTTCTGAGCAAGAAGTTTTTTAAAAATTAGGTAAGAGAGTAAGCCAGGGATATCTCTGAGAAATGTGGCCTGAGTTTCTTAAGATACAGCATTTGTTTCAAGGATATCTCTGAGAAATGTGGCCTGAGTTTCTTAAGATACAGCATTTGTTTTAATAGCTTGAGTCAGGACTGGCTGCTAAGTAGATTTCATCTCCAGCACCAAGTTTAATTGATGAGTTGGCGCTTTTGGAGACATAGTAGAGGGGCAGCATTTGGACTCAAAGAGAAAAGAGATTGACTAGTAACGTCTGCTGTGGGAGCAGGAGGGAGTGGGGAATGGAGTCAAGATGCCACCAGCTTGGCGGCAGTGATTCAAGGTAAGAATGATGGCCAACCTTTCCCAGGTATGTCTGGGCAATGAATAATTCCACATAAATTAAGCTTCCAAACAACCAACTCTTAAAAAGAAATCTTTTTAATTTGAAATGGGAAACCAGAAAATCATACTTATTAGAGATGAGTATAAAGTATGAGTAAGTAGGCCCTGAGTGAAGAGCTGAGAAACTTTCTGGGAAGGAAATCCATAAGCCTTAATGCATGAACTTTGTTCTCAGTGTTTGACTGATTCTGTCTATATTTAAACTCTTTGGATGCCCTTATTTTTTCCACTGAAATTCCCAGTTCTTGCTGATAACGAATTCTCTGGATACGTTTCCACTGCCAACCCTACCCAGCACACTGACCACCCTCCCCCGACCCCCACCCAGTGCAGACCCAGGCAGTCCATGTGAGCCTGAGACCAGCCTGTGTTTCCACAGGGACACACTCGCTCCACTACTACTACCTGACCCTATCAGAGCCAGGCCCAAGCCTCCCTAAGTTTCTGGCTGTAGGCTACGTGGACGACCAGCCCTTCATCCGGTTTGACAGTCGTGTGGGCAAGGCTGAGCCCCAGGCCCCGTGGATGACGCCGATGGATGCCCAGTACTGGGAGACGGAGACCAGGAAGCAGGAGAAATGGGCGGAGGTGCAGCAGGTGGAGATGTGGACGGTGATGGGCTACCACAACCACAGCAGCGGTGCGTTGGGCGGACTCCCCATGCTTCACGCTCTGCACACTGACCCTCGAGGCAGCCATGCCCGTCATAGGGTGTGGGACAAGCTTCTGATACTTGGCTCTTCTCAGTCTCCTTCCCCCACAGCCAAGCAGGGGCCTCAGGGCCTCAGAATCAGGGCTTCAGCAGCCAGCCCACAGGCCAGTGCAGCAGGCCTCCACAGGAGCAGAGGGCCCATGATAGCTCCCCCTCTCCCCTTGGCTACCCAGGGTTCTGGACCTCAGCAGACTGGGAGAGGCTTTTACCTGCCTCACGCACCACCCTCAAATCACGCCTTCCCACCCAGGTCCTTAAGATGCCATCTCAGCTTCCCCATCTCAGCAGCAGCGAGCTTACAGCTACCACCAAGGCTGCTGCTAATTCTCCATAAAGTGCTTATGGAGCACAGCTCGTTCACACAATACCCTCCTGCTCTGTGGCCAGACACACCCAAATGACCAAACTAAAAGCCTCGGGTCCCCAGAGGCCTCAGAAAGAGTAGATATAGGGCTTCCCTGGTGGCGCAGTGGTTGAGAGTCCGCCTGCCGATGCAGGGGACACGGGTTCGTGCCCCAGTCTGGGAAGATCCCACATGCCGCAGAGCGGCTGGGCCCGTGAGCCATGGCCACTGAGCCTGCGCGTCCGGAGCCTGTGCTCTGCAACGGAAGAGGCCATAGCAGTGAGACGGCTGCGTATCGCAAAAAAAATAGAAAGAGTAGATATAAAGGACTGAGCCTGGGAAGGGCTGTGCACCAGCCCAGGGCCCCCGGGATAAGCATGGCATGACGTAGTCTTAGCACTGAGGACATTATACACCCATAAGTAGTGTGGGATATGAAATAAGGATGTGTCTAAATATGAACTTGAGTGTTCATCCCACATGAGAGGCCCAGCAGGTTTCTCAGCCCAGGCTGCTTATCAAAATTACTTGGGAGATTTTTTTAAATAAACTTATTTATTTTATTTATTTATTTTTGGCTGCATTGGGTCTTCGTTGCTGCACGCGGGCTTTCTTTAGTTGTGGCGAGCGGGGGCTACTCTTCGCTGCAGTGCGCGGGCTTCTCACTGCGGTGGCTTCTCTTGTTGCAGAGCACGGGCTCTAGGCGCACACGTTTCAGTAGTTGTGGCTCACGGGCTCTGGAGTGCAGGCTCAATAGTTGTGGTGCACGGGCTTAGTTGCTCCATGGCATGTGGGATCTTCCCAGACCAGGGCTAGAGCCCGTGTCCCCTGCATTGGCAGACGGATTTTTAACCACTGCGCCACAGGGAAGCCCCAGTTTTTGTTTTTGTTTTTTAAATGCTTGACACCCTGTCCCTCCACCCTTTGGAGTCCCCTCTGGGTGGTGGGCTTCTCTGTGCCTCTCAGGGACTTGACACCCCCGGCCACCACTAACCAAAGTCTTCTTACCTGCACACACAGGGATGCACAGCACTCAGCGCATGTTCGGCTGTGAGATCCAGGAAGACGGCCGCTACAGGGGCTTCTGGCAGTTTGGCTACGATGGGCAGGACCACCTGTCGCTGGACCTGGAAACCCTGAGCTGGGTGTCAGCTGAGCCCGTGGCCATGCGGACCAAGCACTGGTGGGAGACAGAGCGCTGCTACGCAGAGTACGACAAGGCCTACCTGGAAGGCCCCTGCCTTGCCTCTCTGCACAGATACCTGGAGCTGGGAGGCCAGAGATTCAGCCGGAGAGGTAAGGCCCACCCTGTGGCAATGCAGAATGGCCCCATGCTCCCATTGTCGAGAGCCATCCCATTTGACAGAGAAGCCTTTGCGGGGGGAGGGGGGTGAGGAAGCAGGCAGTGTCCCCCTGGCTCAGACAAGCCCACTAGGACCCAGAAAGATGGCCAGCTAGCCAACAGCTTTTTCCTGCAGAGGAGGAAGAAAGCCCAGACCACAGGCCTTCAAGTGAGGTGGAGTGGGGAGTTGTGGAGCCTCCCCTGTCCCAGTGTGGTCTTGGAGAATAAACCCCCTTTTTCTGGGCCTCATTTTGTTCATCTACAGAGCGAGTGGGTTAAACTAAGTGCTCATAAAATCCTTTTGGGGTTTAACATCCTTTGGCTCTGCTCCTTGGGAAACAGACCCCAGGCCCCAGGGTCTGCATCCCTCACCACTTCCTGGACCACTGGGGACTGCCAGGGAAACTGAAGCCCTCTGCCCCTCTCCTCCCTCATACCCCTCATGCTAAACATGCTCCCCAGACTCCAGGTGCATCGCAAACTTCTCCTGAACCCAGTCAGCAGGGCTGGAGACACAAGGGCTGGGATGGACACTAGGGAAGGTGGGTGCTTTGGGGTGCCGAGGGTGAAAGCCTCGTGGCTGTGGTGGTCAGGGAAGCTGCTGGGGGTGGGGCTGATCAGAGCACCCAGCACACCGTGATGTCTGGTGATTGAGCAGTGGGATGTGAATCAGTTGAGGTAATGGGGAGGATATTCCTCAAAGGGAGGCCAGGACAGGTAACATCAGGAGCAGAAGATGTGATTATGAGAGCAGAGCGTGGTGGTTCAGGGCTCAGGCACTGGAGCCTAGCCTCTAGATACACAGCTCAGCTCCAGGATTTGCTGGCTGTGTGCCCTTGGGCAAGTTACCTGCCCTCTCTGTGCCTCAGTTTCCTCATCAGTATCATGAGGGTGGCAATAATACCTGCTGCCTCCCCAAAGCAAACATATTGGTGTGCGTTAAATAAGTAGTGTGGAACTCTCATTCAGCACCAGGTGTTGTCTTCTGTCCTTCACCTGGTAGATTAGTCAGGATTCTCCACAGAAACAGAACCCACAGGATGCATAGAGAGAGGAAAAAAGAGATGTGTTCTAAGGAGTTGGGTCACATGACTATGGAGGTAGAGAAGTTCCAAGATCTGCGGTCAGGAAGCTGGAGTCCCAGGAAGAGCTGATGTTGTAGTTCCAGTCTGAGACCAAAGGCCTGAGAACCGGGAGAACCAATGTGTAGTTCCAGTCCGAATGCTGGAAAGTTCGAGACCCAAGAAGAGTCAGTGTTTCTTTTTTTTTTTTTTTTTTTTTTTTTTGCGGTACGCGGGCCTCTCACTGCTGTGACCTCTCCCGTTGCGGAGCTCAGGCTCCAGACGCGCAGGCTCAGCGGCCATGGCTCACGGGCCCAGCCGCTCTGCGGCATGTGGGATCTTCCCGGACCGGGGCACGAACCCACGTCCCCGGCATCGGCAGGCGGACTCTCAACCACTGCGCCACCAGGGAAGCCCAGTGTTTCATTTTTTGAGTCTCAAGGCAGGAGAGACCCGTGTTCCAGCTCAGTAGTAAGGCTAGAGGAGCTCCCTATTACTCAGCCTCCTTGTCCCGTTCAGATCTTCAGCTCAGTGAATGGGCTCACGCACACTGCAGAAGGCAATCTGCTTTACTGAGTCCACTGATTCAAATGTTAATACCACCCAGAAACACCATCACACACCCAGAAAGATGTTTGACCAAATGCTTGGGCATCCCGTGGACCAGGGAAGTGGATACAGAAAATGAACTATCACCCCTGAATTACGTCATTTGGAACTCGAACTCTGAGCGGAAGGAATGATGAAGGAAGGCCTTGAGCGCTGGCAGAGGGCTGTGGACCAGAGTCAGACTGGGCTTCATGGCCAGGATGTCCAGCTCCGGAGCCCACAGTCATAACCATTCTCATTATAGGGTCAGAGAAGTATCATCCTTCTTGCCCTCACTTAACAAAGTCTTATTAGGCACCTCTTGTATGCAGGAAGTCACAGGGGGAAGTATGTCAAGCCTCTGAGAAAACCCTAGAGTCTCTGTAGGGAGAAGGGGGAGGGTCAGTCTAGGGCCCAACAGCCCCACCCAGGACCCTCCTTGGAGGTTGGGGGCAGGAGGTCATATCCCCCTCATGGAAGTTCCCGGGACAGTGCCCTTCTGGAATGGTGGGCAGTGGGTTGTCCCTGCTTGCAGCAGTAATTGGGTGCCTTCCCCGGAGAGAGACCCTGTCCCTATTTCCTTGTCCTCCACCCTGGAGGATGCGGGAGGAGCCCGGGATTAAGCATGAGGGATGGGCAGAGCGCAGGCACTCAGCAGCCTTCCTCGCTCCCCCTCTCCCTGCAGAGCCACCCACAGTGCGGATAACAGAGCACTCGGCCAAGGATGGCGGCACCATCCTGAGGTGCTGGGCCCTGGGCTTCTATCCACACAACATCTTGCTGAGCTGGTGGCTGGGGGAGAAGGAACTGGACTCCGAGTGTGCGGAGACACGCCCCAGTGGGGACGGCACCTATCAGACGTGGGCGGCTGTGTGGGTGCCGGCGGGGAAGAAGGCCCAGTACACCTGCCGCGTGCAGCACTCCAGCCTGAACCACACGCTCACTGTGTCCTGGGGTGAGGAGCTGGGGCTTGGCCCGGAGCGGGTGAGGAGGGGCTGGGGAGGGCCCAGGGCACCTGGAGACAGTCCCATGGACTGGGGGTGGGGGGGCCCCTTTTCTCTGTCTTTTCTTAGAGTCCTCTCATCCTGGACTTACTGCTGTGGTTATCTCCCTCATCCTGGTCTTGCTGGTGGTTGTTGGTGGTGTGACCTTGACCAAGTGCATTCAAGGTAGGTGGGGAAGAAACAAAGGAGTGGGAGGCCCTCTGGCTGGTCCAGCCTTATGGGGAAGAATGCTGTGCTCCCATCCCTGCAGCTAGAACTGTTCCCTCCTGGGGAGCAGCAACTACTGCTGAGGTCCTGCCCCCTGTCCCCCACCTGTGGAAAAGCCCAAACGTCCCCACCCCACAGCTGCACACCACCCCGAGGACCCTGCAGATCCCACAGTCAGGGGACACCACTGGGCCTGACTTTGGGAAGGGCCCAGAGCGGGAGCGGGAGGGAGAAGGTGGGGACACACCACCCACCTCCTCTCTTGTGTTCTCTTTCCCCACAGCCAGAAATAAGGAATCTTACGAGCAAGCCTCAGGTGACTGTGGGGTGGACCGGTTGGGGAGAGGAAGCCCCAGGTGTTCTCAAGCATGGCGGGGATGCCTTGGAACTCAGGATGGGGGCGGGGCATGGGGTGGGTGCTTTCCCTGGCCTCAGCCTCCTGCCCCATCCCACCATCCTGGAGCCGGGGTCACCTCCCTCCTTTCTCCCTGCAGGTGGAGAGGACCCCCATAATTCCCAAAGCCCAGCAAGAGCAGGGGCTACTCCACTCATCTGCTGACTGAAGGTCACCGTCACAGATCAAGGAGGTGTTTTGTGGGGTGTTTGGGGACCTGAAGGCCCCCGGCACTGGCTGGCTGGTATGAAATCTGACTGTGAAGGGCCCACCCCACCCCGAAACTGAGGCGTCCTCACCCCTAACAGTCTTGTTACAAGTGGTCTGTGCCACTAGGATGGCTTTGCCATCTTCCTGAAGTCCTTTTAAAAGTCTAATTATTTCCTGTTCCGGGGACGGGGAGAAGGGCAGTAGTAATTCCTCAGATTGTTTTACACGTGACAGTTTGCAGAATGGTTTCATGTTAAGTGTAAATCCCACTTGAGCTTCTCAGGCACCCTGTGAGAGTTTGGCTATGTTATTCTCATTCCCACTTCCCGAACGTGAAAACCAAGGGTCTGGGCAGTCAGGGAAGAACCAGAACAATAGTCAAAGAGTTACAGGGGCAGCATCCTTCATGCACCTGCTAGCGTCAGCAAGAAATGGCTGAATGCCTGCCTCATTTATAAGCGTGTTCTTTTATGTATGTCTGATCCGCTTTTGGGAAGATTCGAGTGTTGGGGCTGTGAGGGTGTAGGGGAGGCGGCAAGGGTGGGAACATGTGTATGTGAGGGTGTGTGGGTGTGTATGTGTGAGGGTGAGAGGATATAGGGTGTATGTGAGGGTGAGTGTGTATGTGGTGTGTGGGTGTCCTTGTGTATATGAGGAGAAGCTCAGAGAGACAGGTGCCTGGGGGCCTGTTCGTTGGTCCCAGGCAGCTGGAGGATGAGAAACAACACAGGCCATATTTTCCATTATTTCCTGTCCTTTTGAATGATTTGAATTTTTGCAATAAGCACGTGTTACTGTTACAATAAGGGAAAGACCCCTTTTCGCTGTGTCCTGTGGAAATGCTTGTGAAGGATATGTCTGGAGAAGGCCCAGCCTCACCTTTGCATCTTCAGTGGACCAGAAACCCCATGTCTCCTCTGTGAACAAGAATCCAGTCTCACGGCCATTTGATGTGCTAAGGGGCTGGGACTCCAGAGCCCTGGCAGAGAGAGGGAGTGCTCAGAAAGGACACAAGGCCAGACCCCTCCCAGGGCACCCTCTGCCTCCCCTTCAGCTGACCCCAAGGTGTGACAGAGCCTCCTGTGGGGACTTTTGAAACCTCCGTGTCTGCAGCCCTGGGAGGCTCCAAGCCTGAGGATGTGAACGACTGTAATACTAGAAAAAGATTCAGCCTGCCCTGGTGGCCTGCAGGACCTCAGCAGTGAGCTTGTAATTATCAGATTGTCCTGAAGATGTGTCTTAAATGTCTGTCTTTCTCAGTGATGTTGTCATGTTCCGTATACGCTGAGCAAACCACATACTAAGCAGGGTTCTGAGCACTGTACTGTATACTAAGCTGTTTAATCCTCAAAGCACACCTGTGCGGGAGAATTAATACTCCTGTGCTGCAGGTGAGGAAACTGAGGCCCAGGGTCCCGCAGCTGGTTCATGCCAGAGCTGGGATGTGAGGCCAGGTAGTCTGGCCACTGCACCAAAAGTCTCAATGACAACTGTGCTGTTCTGTAAATAGGCAAGCAAGTATAGGTCTGCAATCCCTTATCTGCAATTCTGAAATCCAAAAAAAACACCAAAAGCCAGAAGTTTCTTCCTAACTTTGTCATCATAACTTGACCTGGGGGACTTTCCTGGTGGTCCAGTGGTTAAGGATCTGCCTTCCAATGCAGGGGACATAGGCTCAATTCCCGGTCGGGGAACGAAGATCCCACATGCCGCGGGGCAACTAAGGCCATGAGCCACAACTACTGAGACCGTGTGCCACAATTAGAGAGCCTGTGCACCACAACTACTGAGTCTGCTCGCTCTGGAACCTGCCCACCACAACTAGAGAGAAGCCTGTGTGCCACGAGGAAAGATCCCGTGTGCCGCAACTAAGACCCAACGCAACCAAAAATAAATAAATAAATATTAAACTAAAACTAAAAAAAAAAAAAAAACTGACCTGGGAGAGAGGTGGGAGGAAAAACAAACAAAAAAAAAACCTTAAAGTGAAGTCAGGTTCTGTGCTTCCACTGCAGGGGGCGTGGGTTGGATCCCTGGTCGGGGAACTAAGATCCCATATGTCGTGCGGTGTGGCCCAAAAAAATAGTGTTATTCATGCTCATTTATTCTTCTAGTGCGCCTTTTCACAATTTTCCACAGAAATATTGATCTGGGGGATTATGGGGCGTCACCCCAGACCCCTCTGGTAGTATTATGTAATATTCAGCATCCATACCTGGGTAGCTTTCTAAAGCCCAAAGAATTCTAAATTCTGAAATACATCTGGCCCTAAGGGTTTCGGGTAAGAGATTATGGACCTGTATTAATAAGGTTTTGCAGCAATAAACATGTTTTATTTTTACAGTTGTCTGACTGGTGAGACAAGTTAGGAAACGGGGCAGGTCTGGCCCCTACAGATAGGAGGCACAAGTGCCCAGGTGGACCCTCAAGGTTCCCTCAGCCCTGGATGCACTTAGGTCCTCCTGAGCAGAAGTGAAACATTCTTCCCTGGGGAAGGGGTAGAGGCAGAGTGTGTTTGGGGAGAAGCAGATTGGAGGAGGCTTCTGGCCAGTCATTCTCTCTTTGAATTGGTACAGCTGTGTCATCTTTCGGTACCCTACACATATCGCCAAGGCTTCACGCTCCTCTACACACCTCCCAGACCCACCTCCTCAGCTTTGGTCCTGCCCAGCCAAGTGTAGACCTTAGACTGGCAATTTGCATGGCTTCTTTGACGCAAGGGCATTGAATATTCAGGGAGCCTTAGATAGAGGGTCCGGCTTCTATAAGTGCAAGCCCTGGGCAGAATGGGCCGGAAGTTCCCATCCAGTTCTGTGCTTCTCTGTGTCTAGGACCCTGAATACCTCTGGGGCCGCGGGATTATAGGACCATCCCTCCAGATGAGGAAAAGGGGCAGAGAGGCCATGGACTGGAACAGTCCCACAACAGCCCCTACAGGACAGTAGCAGGGCCCCAGGCACCTGCCACCCAAAGGCTACAGTCATTTCGCTCTTCCATTAGCCTCACTGGCTACTTGGTTTAGAAACTACCAGAGGGCAAAGGCCGAGCAGTCAATATCTGTCCTGGATATCCATCAGCAAACCCTAGTTTTTGCGCCTCGCAGCCTTTTCCTGCTGGCTTTCCTCACCCTCTGTCCACTCGGCCTCCTGCCTTCTCACCAGAACACGACATCTGCAAGAAGACCTGGAGCTCCGGGACCAGGGGACTGGTAGACGGAAGTGCCTGAGGTGAAGGGACAGCCGCTACGCCTACCCTGGCCTGGGGGCCCTTCCTCCCCCTTCCTGAGTCCTACTAACCCTTCCCTGCTGAAGCAGCCCTCACCGCAACTTCGCACCCCAGGCAGAACCTACCAGCCTTTATGCTGCCAATGGCGCCACCGTCGTGACGTTCAGGAAGTGTCTGCTCCATAACTGGGTTATGAGCTCCTCGGCAACTGAGCAACTTCAACTTTATTTTGTTTTAATCATATTTCCCTTAGAGGCTAGTTCACTGTTTTGCCCATGGAACCATAAAATACATTTTAGGGGAAAGAACCAAAAAGTATATAAAAATAAAAAATAAAATAAGAGATTTAAGACCTAAAGGGACGCTAAAGCATCTCTAGGAGCCCCTGATAATTTGACACTCTCACTACCCCACCCCGTCATGCGACTCCCCTCTGCTGAGGTCTTGAGGCCTCTCACATTACAGTCCTTCCTGTCCAGGCTGTGAGCTCTCTCAGGTGTGTCTCTCTCTTACCTCCCACCCCCTCCCCAACACAGATTGGTCTAAGTCTGGTGCACCTGCAAAAACGGAAGCAAAGGCAGATGCTTCAACTAGCACCCGCCAGCCAGGTAGGAGGTGAACCTAGGGGTCCTGAGTCTGATTCCACAGAGGAAGGAACAGGCCCAGAGAGCATGGCCGTTTCCCCTAACCCAGGCTTTACCCCACCCTCATTTTTGTTTCTCTGATTAGTAGCAGCTTGTCAGTGGTTTCAACCAAAGTCCGGGGCTATGGGCCCAACTGGACCAGCCCGGATGCCGGCCTCTCTCCTGGGTTCCTTCCGCAGCCACCCCTACCAGGTGAGAAACTTGTCAGCAGGGCACTGACTTTGCGTCCTGAGGGTACTGCCACAGACCTCTCCTGGGAACTGCTTCCCTCTGTCAGCCAGACCGGGCTGGCTGGGGCTCAGAATTGTGGGATCTCCACCCGAAGACCCACCTCTCGCTCACCCTGGGGGTAGAGTCCAGACTTCAAGGCCTCAGGCCACCCTGATATCCTCCGCACCCCCCTTTGCACAAATCTCACATGCTGACCACTCAACTGAGAAGTCCTGTCCCAAACCACAACTTTTCAGGGGCCACTATATTCAGAGCAGAATCTCTGGCTGCTCAGTGTGGCCTGGTGCTTTGTGATTATGTGTCAAATGAATGAAGGAATTCATGAATGAATAATAATGAATCATGGGTATTCAGTGAATGACATTAGAATCCAAACTCACCGAATGGCAAGCCTTTCTTACAAGCCATCTTCGATGCAGCCTCACTCCCCCGGTTACCCTCACTGTCCCAGCCATGCCTGCCCTCCCCCAAGGCCTTCCAGAACCCTGGAGACCTGGCCATCCCTGCCATGAGTACCATGATGAATAATGCAGGACGTATCCAGGGAGCCAGGGCCTGGCCAGATGGGAACATACGACAAAGGCCAACCGGAAGGCCCAGCCCTGGGCTGGTTGTTTTTTTCTCCTCTAATTTCCTAGCCCCTCCAGGCACCTTTGCTCCACAGTGACAGAGCCAGGACAGGGAAGAGACCCAGGAAGCCAGAGCTATCTGCACTGCAGCAGGGGCAGAGGAGAAGCTGGGCCTGAGTTTAAGGAAAAGCAAGGCTGACCCACTGGTCATACTCACTCTGTCCAGCCAGGACCTCTGGAATCTGACTGGGAGGAGAGAGTGCTAGGATGCTGGGGACGAGCCCGCGTCTTGAACCCAGAGGGGAGAAACAAGCCAGAATCGTAACATCAGAAGGCATTCTGGAGGTCCTCCATTCCAGCCTCCTAGCACAGGGGTCAGTAAACTTTTCCTGTAAAGTGTCAGATAGTAGATATTTTGGACTTTTGTGGCCACATACAGTCTCTGTCCTAATATTCACCTTTGTTTTCTATTTTTACAACCCCTTTAAAATTTAAAAATTGTTCCTTGCTCTTGGGCCTCACAAAAAGAAACTGAGGGCCAGATTTGCCAACCCCTGTGTGACCAAGCCCGTGCTAGACTGCCTCTCTGATACCTCTGATAAGTGGTCCCCAGTGTCTGTGTGACAAGTACCTGCCTCCTCACCATAAACTGGAATTTAATCATCTGCAGTTGTGTGGGGTTCTTCAGCCTGAAAAGGCTGATGTAAGTTTCCACGGATACATTTTCTGAAATCAGAGTCCTGAGAAAAACGCACTGGCAGCCACCACCATTGCTGAGCCCTCGTTCCTGAGTGCCCTCCGCTGCAGCTGTTTTCCCAGTGCCCCTGGGACAATGGCACCTGAGGCCCTGTGTGTGCCAAATGGTCTACTCCAACAGCCCACAGCTCCCAACTGAGTTCAGGAGAAGGCTAGCAGTCTTCCTATGAATAGAAGAGTGTGCCTCGTTGCCGAGGATGCGGAATTTGCAAGAGGGCTTAAAACCAAGCCTCCCGTATACCCTGATAAATAACAGCTAAGCCTCACAGCTGGAGGGAATCTAAACAAAGCCCCTCTCCCAGCTGTCACTCGGATTTGAGGAGACGTAATTCAGAGGAAAAAGAAGATAAAATAGGTATTGAACTTTACAGGTCTTTATTCACCTACGTATTCTTGATAATGGGTGTCCACTCTATGTTCCTTTTCGACAGTTCCTTCAGGATGATCCCACAAGCCTTCTCTCACCATCTTCTTCCACCCATTCCCCCTTGCTCTTTCTCCAGCTCTCCTTCCCACCGGGGCTCTGCTCCCTGGGGCAAGCAGAAACTTTTATAAGCAGCCCCCTCTTCCCTTGGTCTGCTCCCCAGCTCTTTGCCCACCCGCTTCCATGTGCAGGGGAGAACCTGCATTCAGAGATGGGGAAGTATTCCAGCCTTGAAACTCAGTTCCAGTTCTCATGGCTCACATTTTCCCCGTGGCTTCTCAGGGTCAGTCATGACCTCCAGAATGGTTCCCAGATTGTATATGGGAGTTTACTTGCTAGTTTTCTAACAAACACCACCAATAGGTGTCCCACCTTAGGCAGGTCAGACCTGGGTTTCAACTCCCTCCCTCTCCAGACAAAAGGCTCTCAGAACCACTAGCATGACAGGGAATTCCCTGGCGGTCCAGTGGTTAGGACTCCGAGCTTCTACTACAGGGGGCACGGGTTCGATCCCTGGCCAGGGAACTAAGATCCCGAGCACTGTGGCCAGGAAGAAAAAAAAAAACCTAGGATGACAGATGGCGTATTATTTTTCCCCTCAGCGTTCAAATCACTTGACCCTACTCAAAGTGGGAGAGAATAGGAGATAAGGGAGAGTTTCTTCTAAGGTTTATCTACTACAGGAAAGGAATATAGTGGCAGGTGATGAGGATAAAAAGATAACTGCAGTGGGCACTGTTCAAACCATTTTACAATTAATCCAACTTCACAACAACCCATGACGTGTGTGCTACTATCATCTTTATGTTGCAGATAGGGAAACTGAAGCACAGGGATGTTAAGAAACTAATCCAAGGTCATACAGAGAGTGACAGAGTTGGGATGTGAACACAGCCTGGTGCCAGCCTCAGGGAAGTCTCCTTCAGGAGATTATGCCTGGGCAGAGACTTGAAGGTTAATTAGGGATTATATCCAAGTGAAGCAGTGAGGTGAGAGCCTTCTAGGTGAGTGAACAACATGCCCAAAGACATAGAGGCAACAACTTGGCTTGAGTGTCAGACTTTCATCTCAGGTGAATGGTACTGGTGGCTGAAAGATGGACTTAAAATGAGGCCAAGTGACCCTTCAGGAAACTTCTTGTCCATTTGGAAGCTATGGGGTCAGATGTAGGCTGGAAGGAACAGAGATAGAGAAGACCTAGATCTGAGGAGATAAAAACCAGCAGGACTTGATGGTAGCAATTTGTTGGGTTCCATTTATTTACTCAGCAGATATGTAGGGAGTGCCTGCTATATGTTCAGCACTATGACAGAGGAGCTATGTGTATAATGTTGAATAGCACATTTGCCATTCTTGCTCTGTGGGACTTAAGAGTCCAAGCTTGGGCCCAGAGAGGGAAAGGAAGGGATCCAGGGCTCGTTGAAGTTTCCATTAGGGCAGGTGGAGTTCCTCAAACCAAAGTGACCAATTATTGAGGGGTGCAATCACTCCAACGGGTGTTGAACAGCATCTTAATGAAGTAAAACAGAACATATCAGAGGGACTTGAACGCCCTAAGGAAAAGAACAATTTCCCCCAATTTTGTTTCTGTCATATATGTGCAAGTCTGTATTGGATCAGTACTTGCAATGTAATTCTTACTGAGGGTCAAGTTAAAAAAAGAACAAAATAAACCTTGTGAACGTTGGGTGAAGGATGACCGCTCGCGTATAACTCTATACTCCTTGAAGGAACAATCATGCCTTACTCATTTTTTTGTTCCTATAACGTGGACAGATGAAAATGGATGGATAAATGGATGGATGGATGGAGAGATAGAGGGATGGATGAAAAATGAATGGTTATTTGGGTGGGTGGATGCATGCATGCATGCATGGTGAGTGGATGGTGAATGGAAGGATTATAAATGGAGGTAAAAAGATCCACAGGCGAAGCTGGTGCCTGCTGAGGGCAGGCAGCAAGAAAGGGGTGAATTGGTCTGAGGAAAGTTGGAAGCACCCAAGTCTTCACGTGAGATTCTTTGATCTCACCGCCACCCAACTGCGCAGTGAGCTCGATCCCGCCAGGTTGCTACAGACCACGCCCTCGAGCGCTGCAGCAGTGCAGACAGAATCCTCCCTACCACAAAGGCCTCTGGGTAGAGGGGCCGGAAGTGCACGAGAATACCAGAGGTCAGCCACCGCAATCCCGACCCTTTTGGGTCCATCTGGGGACGGGCTTTCCTGAGCGGCTGTTGGACCCTCTGCGTCTGGCTGATTAGAGCGCTCAGTGGCTTAAACTGATTTTCTCGCCGCCTCCACCCATTCTGACCAGGCCCTCTTTCCTGTCTGGGGCGGCTGGATGGGCTGCAGGGGTTTCCGGGGGTCGCGTCTCCAGTTTCCGGGGGAAACCATAGAGAGGTGGCCCTCCGTCCGCCCAGTCCGCCCCCTCCCGAGTGTGGGTTAACGCGCCTACGTCATTTTCGGTCACCTCTGGCGGGGTGAGGAGCGCCGGCTTCTGAGGCGGAAGCCGCCAGGTCAGGCAAACCGGAAGGGAGGCGAGAAACGTGAAGGGATCGGAGTTTGCACGCTGAGTCTCAAAGGGAGGTGGGGGCCGCAGCCTGGTTCCGCCCCCACTGCCTTCCGAGGGCAGCTGTGAGTTCGGGCCTGGGGCTTTCGCGCTTAAAGCTGGGGAGAGTCTGAGAGAGGGGCGCAAGGCTTCTCTGAGGGCCCGAGCAGGCAGAGCAGGGTTGGGGACAGCTTTGGATCACCAGCGTCGCTTGGAGGCAGGCCTGCAGGTGTGTCCCCCGCTTCTCAGCTGTGAGCAGACGCATCCATACGAACCGGCAGCGCGTTAAGATGGCTGGCTATGCCGCTGCTCCCAACGCCTCGCAGACCCTTCAGGAGGAAGCGGTGTGTGCCGTCTGCCTGGATTACTTCAAGGATCCCGTATCCATCGGCTGCGGGCATAACTTCTGCCGAGGGAGTGTGACGCAGCTGTGGGGCAAGGAAGATGATAAGGAAGTCAGGGACGAAGAGGAAGGTGAATGGGAGGAGGACGGCGAGGCGGTGGGGGCCATCGGTGGATGTGGCAACTCCATTCGAGAGGTTTTATACCAGGGGAATGCTGACGAGGAGTTGTGCCAGGACCAAGAGGGTGATGAACTCTGGGACGGTGACGGTGGCGTAAGGGATTGGGACAACGTGGATTATGTGTGGGACCAGGAGGAAGAAGAGGAGGATACGGACCATTACCTAGGAGGCGTGAGACATGACCTGAGAACTGACGTCTACCCAGAAGAGGAGATATTGGAAGAACACGATGAGGACGACCAAGAGCTGTATCCTGACACTCACCTGCCTCCTCCCCCGGCCCCTCCACGGCAGTTCATCTGCCCCCAATGCCAAAAGAGCTTTACGCGTCGCAGCTTTCGTCTCAACTTGCAGCTGGCCAACACGGTCCAGATAATTCGCCAGATGTGCCCCACTCCTAATCGAGGGAGCCAGGGGAATGATCAGGGCATCTGCTCCAAACACCAAGAAGCTCTGAAACTATTCTGTGAGGTGGACAAAGAGGCCGTCTGTGTGGTGTGTCGAGAATCCAGGAGCCAAAAACAGCACAGCGTGGTGCCGACGGAGGAAGTGGTTCATGAGTACCAGGTGAGCGGCATGAGGGAATGTGGGGATTTGAAGGGAGTGGAGGAGAAACCAGGGGAGCTGGGGACTTGGCAGTTGAGCCTCTTCTTCTGTGACAGATGGGGCACAGGGTGGAGACAGATGGGTATATGTGGACGAAGGAGACATTGGCTGCGGCTGACTGGCTTCTCCAGAGGAAACTGACAAAAGACAGTAACTGGGAGCTGACCACTGTTGTTACTCCCTTTCAATCTACCGAAGTATAAGGGGGTATAAGTGACAGACCCCCCACCCCACCCCCAGTACTTAATTTCCCTCTGATGTGAGTCCTGAGTCTATACCTGACCAAGACTCGGGGACCTTAATACATAGGAATGGAAAGCCACAGTACTTGTAGATAACAGACGTTCAGGACGTCAGCACAAGCAGTATCAAAACAGAGGACTAATACTGGTTAGACCAAAAATCCAGGTGTGATTCCTGGACTAATAGAGCAACTGGACACACCCACCCTCCCAAAGTCTGGGGTCACTTTCCCACCTTCAGTAGGGCCCATTTTCCCTGTAGAGAAAGGCAGAGGGCATAAACATCTTTGATGGTTCAGAATAAAACTCTTGGCCTGATCACTTTCCTTACCTGGTATTTTATCAGAGTGGAAGAAGTTAAGGATTTAGGATCAGATGACCTAGCTCTGCAATTTACTGTCTAATCTTGGGCAAGTCTCAACCTCTTAGCTTTACTTTTCCCTTAGGCTTGTTAAGATTAAAAGAGATCATATATGTGAAAGTATTTTATAAACCATAAAGCGCTGAACAAATGTTTCTTTAGTTTGACTTTCCTCTAGTTTCCTTTCATTTCTTTGGGTTCTGATTTGGTTAATACCTTGCTTTCTAGGCCTGATCTGAGTATTAGAAAATTGTCTCAATGACAGCATGAATACTGTCAAGAAGCCTAGATGGATGTGACTCCTAGCAGTACCCAAGGAGGGAGAGGTTGCCTTCAAGTCCATAAAAGTCTTATAATCAATAGCAACTGCTCACGTCTTAGTAGTGCTTTACAGTTTATAAAATGTATTTCCTCATGTTCTTCTACAGCAGTGACTTTCAAACCATAGATTTTGACCAATTAGTGGGTCTTAAAATAAATGGATTATGCCCAGCATTATTTTTAAATGAAACAGAAGAGAAAATATCAGAGTGCATGGGAGCACAGTAAGTATTGTTTTATGAAACTTTTAAATTATATGTACACAGGTGTATACTTGGTTTCAAAACACAAAACAGAACACTGCCCTACAGGCATTACATATTAGATAATATCATCACCCCCCATTTCACAGTAACTATTGGCAAGTGCACAGTTAAGACTCAAACCTTCACTACAAACCACTGCTAGTTCCATCATATTAATATGATTTAAGAATAAACCCTACTACCATGCTTTCCCCCCAGGGTAATAATCAAGTTTGCTTATAGAAGAAGCTATGTCCTATATTTCTGGGTTTTGGTACATTGAAGCTGAGGAGAGGAGGTAACCTTTCATTCCTCTGCTAGGATTCTCTAGAAAGGATTTTGAAAGCAAAATTTTAATTGAAAGCCAATTTAGACAAGAGAAAAGAGGTGGTCTTTTCATCTGGGGAGACCAGCTAACACTCATTTGAAACCTCAGAAGTTATTTATAAAGCACCTTAGTAAGTATAAACAGCAAAACCAAGTTAAACAAATAGGAGATAATCCCTTTCAAAATATGTAATATTTTTTTAAAAAATAAAACTTACTTTCAAACATATACCAGAACTTAGGTTGATGGTGTTACCAAACATAGGAGTTACACTGAAGACGTAAAAATTATGTAGGCTATGTGTAAACTGATATTAACTGACATAGTCCTTCATTCTTTATACAGTTTATAGTTTTGCCACTTCCTTTCATTGGTAAACATGCACCTTACAGTAGCATGATTTAGAATCATAGTATACAAAACTCTCACAATAGTTAGCATTATATGGAACTTTTTTTTTTTTTTGCGGTACGCAGGCCTCTTACTGTTGTGGCCTCTCCCGTTGCGGAGCACAGGCTCTAGACGCGCAGGCTCAGCGTCCATGGCTCATGGGCCCAGCCGCTCTGCGGCATGTGGGATCTTCCAGGACCAGGGCACGAACACGCATCCCCTGCATCGGCAGGCGGACTCTCAACCACTGCGCCACCAGGGAAGCCCAGAACTATTTTTATATAATGGTTTATTTAATATGCTATACATTAGCCACCACATAGTTCTGGTTACGTTAAATTCTCTTTTGTCGGCTACTAATTCAACAAGATTTTAATCTTACTTTGGAGGTGATCAAGCTTTTTTAGCTTTAGGGGCTATGAGTCGGGAGTTGTTACTCACAGACTCAAGGAATAGGTCAGTGATTTTCAGGAAAGAAAAGAAAGGCATTCTCTCCCCCTCCCTTCACACATTATATCAGCATTGCAGGGTATGGGGAGAGTTATCATTTATAAAATCATATTTAGTATTATAATGTTAAAAAGAAAAAAAGATTTAATTTTTCATAATATAAGAAATAAATTGGAAAGAACTCCTTGGCTGGTGGGAATACAAAGATGGAGCAAGAATCATTCAGCGTAAGGCCTATTGTCAGTGGGGTGTATAACTAGTTGGATACCCAGAGATGTTTGTTGTGGATATCGTGCCATTTATACTGCTATTCCTTAAAGTTTAATTTTGTATAAGAAGAGGCTTTTTAGCTCTGAAAAGTTTACTTATTTACATCTTCCATTTTGTCCATCCCATGAGTTAGAGTTCGTCTTAACTCTTCAAGCTAGAATCAGAGGACTATGAAAATGAGATCATTTAGATTGACCAAGGGCACCATTAAATGGTGTCAGGTTTTAGGCGGCAGACGGGTGTATAAAAAGAAAATGAACAAAGATTTCACTTGTTGAGGCTCAGGCATAACTGGATGCCTGTAATTGCCCTGCCACCCAGCTGCCGCTGATAAAGTCATTCATCGCTTTGCAAGAGGGACCAGATGCTTCCATCATCAGTACTCCTTGTTTTTCTGTTTTCTCCTTTGAAGTAGCTAAAGATGGCAGCCAAAAGTTTTCTGAGGCTTTTATCAAGTATGGATTCATGTATTATGCAGAAGATAGGGTCAACTTCTTCAGCTGAGTTATCTGAAAGTGTTGGGCAGTGACACATGCCAAACACTGTTAAAGTTATGCCACTAAAAACAGTATTCTGCAGAGCACAATTCTCTGCAGTTTTAAGACTGGACAGTATTGGAATATTAACAGGAATCTTCAAAGGCAATGAAAGCTTACTATTAAATAGCCCTTTTAATTGCAAAGGAGAAAAAAATGGAGAAACTTGTGAAACCTTGCATTCCGAATGCTGCCACAACTTTGAGAGGAAATTGAGGAATTCCAGAATTTCTTCATCGATTTCTGCGTCTGAACTCTGAATTCATTGACTGAGCATATCAAACGTCAGGTTTTAAAAAAAACAGCTCATCCTTCTTTGCTATTAGTTGAGATTAATCTACTGATGAAGAAAATTGTGCTTTGTTTATGTTCAGAATAAGGCTTTAAAAACTGTGGATGTGCTATTTTCACTAAGCGAGCACTAAAGACAATATTTTTGAAGTTGTATGAAATGAACTTGGAAGAAAAAAATTATAGGAGTATATGTTGGTAGTGCTACAGCAATGACATGTTTTAGATATGGGTCTTTGTCAAAAATTCAAGAAAACTGGCATTCAAGATGTACTGCAGGGCTTCCCTGGTGGCGCAGTGGCTAAGAAGCCGCCTGCCAATGCAGGGAACACGGGTTCGAGCCCTGGTCCAGGGAGATCCCACATGCTGCAGAGCAACTAAGCCCGTGCGCCACAACTACTGAGCCTGCGCTCTAGAGCCCATGAACCACAACTACTGAGCCCGCATGCCACAACTACTGAAGCCCGTGTGCCTAGAGCCTGTGCTCTGCAACAAGAGAAGCCACCGCAGTGAGAAACCTGCACACCACAATGAAGAAGAGTAGCCCCCGCTCACCGCAACTAGAGAAGGCCCTGCACAGCAACAAAGACCCAACACAGCCATAAATAAATAAATTTATTTTGAAAGAAAGATGTACTGCAGCAGTCACCATCAAGCATCGACTTCCATCAGTCTGCCCATAATCTACTGGAAATCTTAAGCCTTGCTGTCAGCATAACTGTTGTGAAAAATAGTACATTTGATCCCAGTTTGCCTTGGTTTTCGAAGATCTGAATGCTGTTGAGAGTGTTTTCTGTCATATACTGAGGTTCCTTGGTTGTCAAAGAACTTCGTTCAGCTGAATTTATGGACAGAACTGATTTTGGGACACCTGTGATAAAGAATCTGTACTTTAAAACTTCAAAAATTGGGCTTCCCTGGTGGCGCAGTGGTTGGGAGTCCGCCTGCCGATGCAGGGGACACGGGCCCGTGCCCTGGTCCGGGAAGATCCCACATGCCGCGGAGTGGCTGGGCCCGTGCGCCATGGACGCTGAGCCTGCGCGTCCGGAGCCTGTGCTCCGGAACGGGAGAGGCCACAACAGTGAGAGGCCCGCGTACCGCAAAAAAAAAAAAAAAACTTCAAAAATTAAAACTTCAAGCATAATTTAACACGTTGAGGCTTAAAATACATTGACCCTGAAATGTCAGGGGGCAAACACCAACATCACTGCTCATTACGAAATACTTTAAGTACTTGCCAAAAATCTAGCTACAGATAGCAAACTCATGCTTAAAATGTCTTAATTTTCTTGGCCAATCTTTAGAGAATGGGATACATGAATGTTATTTCCAGGAAAGGAAGAAAGAGAGAAGGAAGGAAGGAGAAGGAAGGAAGGGAATCTAAAACTATTTTGGGTGATGTGTTCTTGACCTTGTTCTTGAAACCTACCTGCGGTAGCTTTTGGGAAGAATGTTTCACACTGATGTTCAATCCTCACTGGAAAAACTTCAGGAGGAGTTTGTGGAACTCAAAGTCTGATTGTTTTGACTAGAAACTTTCAGACTTTAATCCATTCGTTATTCCATTTTCTCCTTATATCTTAAAAGCTTTTTTTTTTTTGGTATAACTAACTGTGGGAGAAAACACTGCAAGAGTGTTGTCAAAGCAGCTTGTGTTTTGTTGCATCTTCTACACCATCCAGGAAAGAAAAGTTAAGGCTTAATAGTGACATGGTTATTACATCATCTGAATAAATTTTTGCCTTCCAAAATTACCATTGCTTTGATTAATTTTAATCATGAAACTTAATTTTGAAATTTTAAATAACATTGAGGGAGAGAGAATGTGAGATGTTAAGGTATATGGAAAGTAAAGGTGTGGGTTACAAAAACATTGAGAAAAACTGATATATATCTACATGCACCAGACGCTCATCTGCTTATTGAATGTCTTCCCTACTAGGTTCAGCTGTTGACTGCTGTATCACAAGACAGACCGTTTAAACTTGCTCCTCTCTACTCCTGTGGCTGTACCCTGCACCTCATCTTCACACAGACTTGCTACACATCTGAAATCCTGAACTCCAATTGCACCATGACCTTAGCTCTTAGCATTCTAGTGCAGTTAAACACACTCCAGTTATACCTGCCCTTCATCTTTATGGAGGTCACTGTTGCACTGACTCCTAATTTTTTTCTTTCCCAATTTATCAGACACTTGTTAGCCTCACTTACTATCCTTCTGACCCTGGACCGCATGATTAGTCTTGGCACGAAGAACTGATCCATGTTGTGGTCTAGACCAGGGTTTCTCAACCTCAGCACTCTTGACATTTTTGAGTGAGATAGTTCTTTGCTTTGGGGCGTGGGGGATGTCCTGTGCATTCAAGGATGCTTAGTAGCATCCGTGGACTCTACCCACTAGATGTATGGAGCACTCCTCCACCATTGTGACAACCACAAATGTCTCCAGACCTTGCCAAATGTCTTGGGGAGGGGTGGTGCGAAAGCATCCCTGGTTGAGAACCACTTGTCTAGTCTCAGGGAAAAGTGGTCAGATCTACGGACGTGCCATGACTAGCCTCACTTAGGCCCTATAGCCAGTGCCTAGCACAGGTGTTCAAAAGTGTTCAGTGGAAGAACAGCCTCACCTATCTGGAATTTTATTAAATGTAGCCTTAGCATCAGTGGATTAATTGATATGACCCCCACTTCTCCCAGCTCTTGGCATACAGGTGGCAGGGTCAACAGGCCTTTTGTAAACATTAGAGCTGTCTATATCACTGCCATCAAGGGCTAAAACAGATAAAGCAGTATATGAAATTGAGATCTAGAAACAATTAGCAAGAAAAGGCAATCACTTCAGCTATTCCTTAGTTTCAGCAGGGCCATAGGGCAATTGTTTATTTTGTTTTTTTAAGTATTATACAGAACTTATAGATAAGACCAGAGCCTCTCTGTTCCTGTCAGAGTGGGAGAAGCCCTGGGCTGATACATATTATATAACATCAGCCCTTAAAGCACTTCCTTAAAATCTGAGGCTCCTCCTCAGATTGGCCATCAAACTCTGGTCCCTGTGCCATCCCTTCTGAAACCTTTATAGGACCAAGAGATTCTATGCTGTTTGCCACCCCTAATCCCTGACCACCTTTGAAAGCTATCCTGTAACAGTGAAGTTAGCACAAATATTTATTGACTGATAAAACAGGATTACAAAAAGGGGGAGACAGGGACACTAGCCGTCTATACCAGCTCTAAAAGGACTTTCTGCAATGATGGAAGTGTTCTAAATCTGTGCTATGCAATATAGTAGAGGTACCACTGGCTGCATATGACTTGAGCTCTTGAAACGTGGCAAGTGCAACTCAGGAACCGAATTTTTCATTGTTTTTAATTTAAATAGTCATATATGGCTAGTGGCTGTCAAATCATGTTGAACTGTACAGTTCTATACAAAAAAGGCAGGTTGAATTCTGGTCCTTCCTAGGACCTTCAGGAGTACTAAAGTCCAAAGGGAAGAAGAAAAAGGCGAAGTAAGACAACTTTCTTTTCTCAGTCAGGAGAGAGATGGCTGTAAGGTGATATTTTTAGGTATAAAAGGAGAAAAGGCAGCTCTCTTTTTTTTTTTAAATCTGACCAAAATGGCCTTGAGCCGGTTACAATTGTGATCCATGTGGATCACATGTAAGAGATGTGACAGGGGAGAACTCTAGTGAAAAGCAGCTAAAAAAACCCCCATTACCCTCTTCCCAAAAAGAGCTGGGGCTAGAACCTCAAAACAGGAGGAGTGTAAGTATAAATAAGGTTTTATTTCATGCCTGACTTTTTGAAAATGGGATGAGGGGCAGAACCTAGTGTTTAAGCAGGTAAGTAGGTTCTTCCCTTTCTCCTTTCACACTAGATCCTGACAGAAGGTGGTGAGGAGGTCTTGGAGTCCTGGAAGGGAAAGCAGTTTCCGGTGGCAGTGTTAATGAGAGAAGATGAAGTGAGAGGTTCTAAGAATAACAGGGCTGAAGAGGAGACTGTGAGAGCTAAAGGTAATGATAAATTTAACTTTTAATGATAGTGTTTGCCCACAAACCAGAGTCCTCAGAGGTACAGTATGAGAATCTGGGGCTTGGGGAAACAGCTCATCTGTGCATGTGGGAAGTATAGGAGGAGATGCCACAAGGCTCCTGTTACTAGGAGACCTGCTACTCTTCTCCCCAACTATCCACCTTCCAAAAAGGGGGGGAATGGATACCTCAGGGATTTGAATTAGATATAGCCTTAAAGAACAGGGAGGTTCATTCCTCCATATCTATCTCACTAACTGAGGTTCATGCTTAGGCCTTCCTTGCCTTTTCTCCCATCCTAAAGGATTCAGATCCAGAGTTGGTCAGAGCCTTCTGGTTGAAAATTCCACTTGGCATCTAGCAGGGCCCCTGCAAAGATAAATGGGGATCCAGGTGGCCTGCAAGAGGATCCCTGGCGGTCACACCCCCTTTTTTGTCTACCATTTCCTAGGCACATAAAATCCCTTCTCTCCCTCTGTAGCAAAGGATGGAATTTCTCAGCAGGCGCTGGCTGTTTAACCCAGGTGTGAGCAGGGAAGGGTTATGAGAGCTGAGGCCTGTCTCCTCAGCTGTCATATCTTGTAGTGAGCTAGCTAGCCTCAACGTTCCATTTCAACATAATCTCCTGACCCTGGTTCATATGAAATCCTCTTCCTGGTAAAAAGCCGAGAACAGGCACCTTGGGTCACCTTTTGTCTCTCCCTACCACCTAATGCTGCTTTAAATCCTTTAACAAGGCAAGAAGCTTGCCTTCTGCTGGCATTTCTTATAGTCCTGCCTGGAATACACCTGACCAGATCATGCCCACTTTCATAGCCTCTGATTCTGCGCATCTGCTAAAGCACCCAGGCCCTGGGGAATCCCACGGTCCCTCTCGCAGGGAAGACCCAATAGAATGCCTTAGCAGCTTTCTAGGCGACTGTTAGACCTCAGATTACTGGCTAAGATGGACAAGGAATCTTTTTCAAGAGACATTAAAAAATGGCATGTGATTTCTTTGTAAGATCTGTTCCCAGCATTGATTTAATGCCACATCCCCACCTCTCACTAGGAAGAATGGAACAGAACCTATAATGACAGTCTCACATTTCCTTGTCTCCAGCCTTTCTGAACTTAATTCTTTAGGCCTCAATCATTAAATAGCTTCTGTATTCAGAACCCGAGTCTAGACCCTGGAGTAAAGGAAGCAGGGTAGAGATGGATTGGAAGAGATGGTCAACCCCTCACTCATAAGGCCTTTGGTTAAGTCCTCTGTCCTTTCCTTTGTAAGACTCTCATGATCCTCTAGGAGACCCTCCTCTCCAGCTTCTGAACTCTACTTGTTTCTAGTCTTACTCCTCCGACCTAGCCTTCACTCTGACTACAGATGCCTTTCAGTAAAATCAAGGCTAGGCAGGAGAGGGATGAGATAATCCTAAAGAGACTGTCCTGGGCTTCAGGACAAAAGCACTAGGGTTCCCTGCCCACCTTGGATTTCACTCTACTTTCCTTCTTGAAACCATCACTCCCAAACCTGTGCATGCAAACCACTTGCACACCTTGTCCCCCAAGCTGATCCCTCTGCCTGGAGCGCCCCTCCCTTTAACTACTTGCCCCTAACTACTCAGCCTGTGGGGCTGGCCACCATGATTAGAATCTTCCTCATACCAAAGCCTCTACCAGCTGCTGGGAATGCAACATGTGAGCAGAAACAGCCTAGTCCCTGTCCTTAGGGCACTCAGAGGAGACGGTGGCAGAACTTAAATGAGACCCAACAAACACTGCACCACCACTATGACAGCATGAAATAAAGGAGCCTCACCTACATCTGAGGGTCACAGAGTGCTTCCCAGATGTGGCAACCGGAGCTGAGACCTGAAAGAAGCTTAGATTTAACTAAGAAAAGGGGGGTTAGACACGGTGGGCCTTCCAGGCAGAAGAACAGTGTGTGTTCTGTGTGGGAGAGAACGGATGAATTGGAGGAGCAAGGGAGGGCCAATGTAGTCACAGCAACAGAGCATGGGGCATGCCAGAGCCAACCACACTGAATCCGCAGAAGGACAGTAAAATGATGAAGGGAAACCGCCTGCCCAGGGCTGGCAGTCAGCAGGCCCTCTGGTCCTGGCCACACACCTTTCCCTCCTTCCCTTACCCAGCACCTACAGAAGCCCTCACCTCAGCATTCAAGGGAAGACCTCTCTCACCTCTTGAATGCTGGCAGGAGGGGATGGAGGCCTCTGCTCCCGGAGATCACGGGCCTCTGGCAAGAAGCCTAAGGGGCTCTTTCCAGCTGTGTGGGTCCTGGGGGCTCCCTTCAGAAAAGGAATAGTGAGACAGACTTCCTTAGAAGAGCCTCTCCAGTTTCTTCCGTGGGATTCGTACCTTGTGTGGAATGGAGGTGGTGCCCGTCGGGACGGGAAAGATGGGGCAGCCCAGGGGCTCAGATGATAAGTGGGTGAGACAACACTGAACTCGGGGCCAGGACCAGTTTTGCCTATAGGGCGTGGGCAGCCTGGAGAAGTGAGAAGATGGCTTGGAGGAGAGCTGAATTTTCCCCAAAGGGCAGGTGAGAGCAGGCTTCCACCTCCCTGAGGTTGGAGAAAAGATGCCCTGGGTGAGAAGGAAGAGGGCTGGAGGCCCGGCCCAACCTGGCTAGAGTAGTTAGTATACTTCGTTGTGAAAGGCACAGCTGATTCTCAAACTATCCAGCAGCGGAGGGACATCACTCTATGTCCCTTTTTCCCAAAGGCCAGGCTCCCTTTGCTAACTGAGAGTGAACCTACAGATTCCTACTTGAGAGGAGTGAGGAGACCAGGTGGACCCTAACCGGGCCAGGCGAGGACCTGGATGCCCAGCAGGAAGCCACGGACGCCCTTGAGGGAAGTGGGCGTGGATGGGACTCAACTGCAGCTGGGGCTGGGCAGGAAAGGCTGCTCCACCACCACCACCCCGGCCCCTGCCGGAGCTACTGCCAGAGGTCCCCAGCGTCCCCAGGGTTGGGGCAAGGCCTCCTTCGGCTAAAGATTGTCTTTCAGTGGCATTATGGCCTGCTGGCCTACCCTCCAAGAAGGGATAGGCCAGGTGGTGGTTGGAGGAAAACTCTGAAGTGGAAAGCCTGAATCCTGCAGGGTCTCTGGTCAACAGGAAATTCCACTACATCCCATTTCTCTCTCTCCTCCACTGGCATCACTGGCTTAGTCCTGGTGGGCTCCAGGGCAAAACCTGAATTCCCTCCTTGGCCCCATAGGAGGTGGCGCTGCGAGAACGTCTCAAGAGTAGAGACAAGTGTGGGGAGGAAAGGCACCTTCAAGGGTCTCGGCCCAGAGGCAGGGCAAAGAGGACTTGGGAGGGGCTGGGCAGAGGTGGGCTGGGGAACCCGGGAGGGCAGGGCTTATCTGGGAGGCTTCTGGAAAAGAGCCTATGTTACAGAAAGGTCCCATCTTTGAGCCGGTGTGAAGGACCTGGCTGGCTCCTTTTGAACCTAGTCTCCTGGTGGCCTACCTCAAGGACGCGGATTCCACAGGGGCACCCCGGGCAAAGTTCAAGAAACAGAGAGCCGAATGAGGTTTCTCGAGGGGAAAAAATGTAATAATGTGATTGAGTGATGATGTCTTTGGAGAGTGGAGGTAGGAGGTGGAGGAGCCAGTGTTCTCGAGGGCAGAGAGGAGATGCTGGGCAACACATCCCACATTCCACACTGAGATGACAAAGAATCGCTAACCTCTCCACTGTGCTGAGCGCCCGGTAGGGCGCAGGCACGGCGGGAGTCATGGGCAGCGAGCTGGATACTGGGGTGAGTAAACGCAAGGGTCTACCACGACCACAGGAGAAACAAAACACGTGGGTGGGGGTAGAGTTGTGTTGGAAAAGCGACAGGATAGCCAGGTGGGGGCGCCATGGAGGCAGGTGATGTACAAGCCTGGAAGCCTTAAAGGACAGTCGTTAGGCTATGGAGGAGCCCAGCGTGGCTGCGGAGGAAGGCAGGGGTCTGCAAGGGACCAGGAGAGTAGCTGCTCTCAAGGGATGGATTCTGGCCTTCTTCGCACACTTGAGTGGCCATAACCCACAGCAGCTTTGCCATTGCCCCTTGCCTTTTTTCCCCAAAGGCACGCGTTCTAGCACGGCTTTCCAAGGTCCTTCCCCCAGACTGCGAGGCCCTCAGTCAACTGCCCCCCACCTCCCTCTCATTGTTTTGGTCCCCACGGCCTCCAACGCTCCAGCTCTGTACTTTTGCACTGACTCTTCCCTCCGATTGGAACATTATCCCCCCATAAATTCTCAGGGCTTTCTCCCACATCTTCCTGTCTTTCTTAAAATCTCCCCCTCGAGCTCTCTCCTCTCCATCCCATCGTATGTAAACTCAAAAAGCAACAAAGAAACAGGTACGTTTTATCTTGTTCACTGCTGTATTCCCAAGACCTAAAATAGGGTCTGGTACCCAAGAGGTGCTCACTAAGTTGCGTGCATTTACTCTGCCAGGCATTTTTCTGGGCGTTTTACCTATCTTAACCCATTTACTCTCCACACCATGTGAGGTAGGTACTATTATTCCCACTCTCATTTCACAGATGAGAAAATAATACATGTTACAAACAGGAATGAAATACTTGGGCACGCCTGGACCCGCAAACCCCTCACCTTTCTGTGAGTGGTTTGGCCCGAGTACGGAGAAGTCAGAACCCGGAGGTCCTTCCTCTTGGGGCCTTTCAGTTTCTGCGAGAGCTCTCCGCGCTCTTGCCTAGGCGGGAGCGGGCTACTGTCCAGCAGCCCACAGACTGATTTTTCCTCCATCCCCGGTTTTCCGCTCCGTAACCCATTCCTGCCTTAGTCCTGGGTGGACTAAGTCTTTCCGGGCATGGAGTTCCTCAACCAAAATCATCAGAGCATCAATCTCTTGAGGGAAGAGTTGCCCCCGCCCCCTGCGCGCATGGAAATGTTAGGGTTAAATAGTTTACCTGAGCACAGTTTATTTTTACAATTTAATACCGTATTTTTCACATTGCCCACCGTTACTCACAGTTGCGCCCACGAAATTACGCTCCCTCTCCGCTGCCCTCCAAGCCACCAAGCGGAAAGGGCCGGGTTCGCGCTGAGCCACGTAGGGATAGTGAAGACGCTAGGCGATCCTTACGGGAATGGGGCGTGCACTTTCTCTCTTCCGCTTCTTAGACCTCATGCCCCAACCGTGAGGAGTCTTTTTTAAATATTCGGGCGTGTTGGTTTCGGAATGTATTTGTAAGGTGTTGCCGAATTATGTTGCGCGGCGGAGGAGACCATGAGGTGGTCTTATTTTACATCCCACCGTGCACTACACGGCGCCACCATCTTGAGCAGAAGTGAATTATAGGAGGGCGCCATTTTGCTCGGGAGGGCGGATATTTCCGGTTCCGGCGCGGAGCTGCTCCCTCTTTTTCTCCGCAGGGCCGCGGCAGGAACGTGTGTGTGTGGGTCGCCTCTCTGAGCTATCCAGTTCCATCCTTGTCGCTGCGGCGACACCCGCATCCGCCGCCGTCATGACTGAACAGATGACCCTTCGTGGCACCCTCAAGGGCCACAACGGCTGGGTGACCCAGATCGCTACCACTCCCCAGTTCCCGGACATGATACTGTCCGCCTCTCGAGGTACGGCTGAGGTGTCAGGTAGAGGACTGAGGGGTAGGGGCGTTGCGCGCGTCGCATGACTGGGCCTGTGGGCCGCGAGGTGGGGTGTGAGTTGACCCCTGCCTAGTTGTCCTCACGGCTAAACCCATGAGGCGTCCCCACTTGGCCGACTCCGAAACACGGATGGCTGCCGGGAAGGTTGCACGGTTGGGGGCTTTTTTAAAGTCTCTGGTCCCCTAACCCGCGTGTGTGGCTGTGTGCCTAGGAGCCTACGCGTCGGGCGGCGCGGTGATGAACCCAACATGCCATCTGAGTGCCCATGCTGAAACCCAGAGGCTGTTTCTGAGCTGCCGCCCCGCCGTCTACTCGGTGGGAAGTGGGGGGACTCCACGGAGAACCTCGTGACACCAGTCTCACGGCTAACCCGCGTCTGCCCATTCTGCTCTGGGTTTTTCTTATTCACTGTGTACCTGGTTGCCTTTGGAGACTTCTTGTGCCTTGTGTTTGCGCCCACGCTATTTAAAAATGGATCATCTAAGGCTAGGATCGTGTCTGGCACTTAATAGGAAAGCTTGTTGAGTGGAACACGTTGCAGGGAAAGCATGCAGTCCTGTAGCGCCTAAAGTGACTTCTAATTCCAGCACTTCTTGCAGCCCTCAGTAGTCTCTGGAGGCCCACAGCTAGTCTTCCCACACCCAGGCTGCTGTGTTAATGCATTAGATCTCAGAAAATACTTAAAATAGACGTTGACTTGGTCTGAATCTCCAAAAGGGGCATCCATAACCTGGTAAAGTTCCACACACCTGAGTTAAATTCTCAGGGTACCACTTAGCTCTACTTGACTCTTGAATAGAGAGTCACTTGGATTTGGCTAGTAACTGCAGTCATAGCCTGTAGTTCCCCTACGCCCTAAACGCCCTTAATTAATCTTGTGAGCCCACCAGTCACCTTGAGGCATTATCCAGTAGGTCAGAGGGTGGGCTGTGGGGTTTCTCACTGGGTTTTCTTTTGTTTTACCTGCCCTTAGACAAGACCATCATCATGTGGAAGCTGACCAGAGATGAGACCAACTACGGAATCCCACAGCGTGCTCTTCGGGGTCACTCCCACTTTGTTAGTGACGTGGTCATCTCCTCAGATGGCCAGTTTGCCCTCTCAGGCTCCTGGGATGGAACCCTTCGCCTCTGGGATCTCACAACGCAAGTAGCTGCTCTGGGGCACTGGGGGAAAGCTGGGTAGAAATGAGGTAGATAATATCTGGAAGTGGTTTCCCAGGGGTGATGGGTTCGTTGTGGGAACTATAAGGCAGAGAATACCTGGAGAAGATAGTTGTGTGGCCACCCTCCTTGTTTTTAATGTTATACAGAATTGCTGAGGAGTGGTCTGGCCGAGCAGTTTTATCAGATACTGCACTTGGGAGTAGGCACAGTTTGACTGTGTTGTGTGCTGGTAGCTCAGTCTTTGGATGGTCAGGCATAACGGAGGATCTTGGTGATGAGCGATGACATTGTCAGCCAATCCCCACATGGGAGTGAGGACATGTCCTGCAATTCTGAAGGGATTCTCCGGCATATTCTCGGCCAAGGGCCTGCTGTTATCAGAGCCATGTCCAGGGTTGTGTGAGTGATGCCGCTCCACTGGGAGGGGAACCAGGTCAGGGAAACAGTCTGACTGTGTAAGAATGTTTGCAAAGTCGGTCTAGAGAGTAACCACGTCCTTCCTTTCAGGGGCACCACCACGCGCCGATTTGTAGGCCATACCAAGGATGTGCTGAGTGTGGCCTTCTCTTCTGACAACCGGCAAATTGTCTCTGGCTCCCGAGATAAAACCATCAAGCTATGGAATACTCTGGGTGTATGCAAATATACTGTCCAGGTAAAGTGAAGGCACGTGTAGGGAGCACATGTTGAACACTTTCTCCCACCCTTCTTAATGGTGCCTTTATGTGGTGATTTCAAGCCTCATCTGGAACCTAAAGGGGTTCTGTCAATCTTAAAGGTTTGGATTCTGAAGGTATGAATACAAGACTGTCAACATCCCACGTAACTGAGGGGAGGGGTGGGGTTCTACAGTTTCATGGGACAAGACAGTTTCTCCTTATTTCCTTTCCATCCTTTGCAGGATGAGAGCCACTCAGAGTGGGTGTCTTGCGTCCGCTTCTCGCCCAACAGCAGCAATCCCATTATTGTCTCCTGTGGCTGGGACAAGTTGGTCAAGGTGAGCTTGGACCCAGGGTGTAAGGCCTTTGCCAACCAGAATGTGTTCTCACTGCCTCCCAGTTGGTCACTCTGAAAGCTTTGTTCCTCAAGTGACCATTTTCTTCTTGATATTTGCTCATTACAGGCCATTAAATTTTGATATTTGGTCTGAAGTAGCTAATTGGGAACCCAGAGTCCCTTGTAAGATGGCAACACAGAAAGCTTTTTTTTTTTTTCCCCCTCCCTTGTTTTAATCCTCATTGTCCTTACGTTGCCAAGACAGATTCTTTGACCTTCTTTGTTACTGATAGAATGGAAATTGGCTATCCTATCCAGGAATACTTTTAAGCACGGTGCCGTGCCTTTTATTTGAGCTGAGCCCTCTTGACCCTGATGGATCCCCAGGCCAGGTTCTTCACCTATGACCCACAATTCCAGGTATGGAACTTGGCAAACTGTAAGCTGAAGACCAATCACATTGGCCACACAGGCTACCTGAACACTGTGACCGTCTCTCCAGATGGATCCCTCTGTGCTTCTGGAGGCAAGGTATTCAGAGGCCAGGAGTCTCCTATTCATTGGGGGACAGTGTCTTAGAATACCTAAGATAATGAGATAGCAATTTAAGAGTAAATGTTTCTGAAGAATATTCTGAAAATGACATAGATATGGTATGCTCTTTAAAAGAGATCCTTTTCTGTGAAGCTGGTTTCCTAAAGCTGCTGATGAGATTAGGATCCTGTGTTTTTGGAGCTTATAGTGATGCATTTTGAAGTTGTCAGAGACTCTTGATAGGGTTAGTGAGGTGTAATGTATTAAAGGAAAAGCACACAGAGATAAGTGTTGATACTTGAGAAATTGGCTTTGGGGAGGTCAGGGTACTGTGATAAGCAGTTAAGAATTAAGGCAGAATCTTGAGACAAGGTGGGTGGGATTAACATCCGGAAGAAGTCACATTGCCCTCACTTGTGCCTTGTCCACCCAGGATGGCCAGGCCATGTTGTGGGACCTCAATGAAGGCAAGCACCTTTACACGCTAGATGGTGGGGACATCATCAATGCCCTGTGCTTCAGTCCCAACCGCTACTGGCTCTGTGCTGCTACGGGCCCTAGCATCAAGATCTGGGTGAGTGTGGGCTGCAGTTGAGGCCAGATACCTGGCTCTGCAAGCCCCGGCAATGTTATTTCCCAATGTGTCATCTGGCTCACTGGTGGGATTTGAACTTCCTGAACAACTGAACCATCACACTGCCAGTGGATACCTGAGAAGAATGAGTAAAACTTCTTGGGATTGGGATTTGCAGTGGTGGTAGATCTTTGCCTACTGAAAAAGAAGGATGACCAAGTGTAGCAATTTACTCAACCTCAGCACAATTGACACTTCGGGTAATCCATTGTTGGAAGAGGCAGTCTTGTGCACTTTAGGATGTGTAACAGCCTCCCAGGCCTCTACTTCCCACAAGATGCCTGTAGCAAACTAGTGGCAAACAAAAATGCCTCTCGGCATTGCCAACTGTCCCCAAGGGGGCAAAAAAATCATTCTCTTTTGAGAATTACTGAATTACAGATCAGAGAGGCTTTTGAGAGTGGCATTGAAGTGCTGAGTGTCCGGTTTTACCCCTTCCCCAGGACTTGGAGGGCAAAATCATTGTAGATGAACTGAAGCAAGAAGTTATCAGTACCAGCAGCAAGGCAGAGCCGCCTCAGTGTACCTCTCTGGCCTGGTCTGCTGATGGCCAGGTAAGTGGGTCTGTCCTCAGGTGATTCAGCTTGTAACCTTTCTCACTTTCTGCTCGTCAGCCATTTATAAAACCAGTGTCTTTGACATAAGTAAAATGATGGCTTACTGTCATTTTACTGACACAGCATCAGTAGGAAGATTGTGGTCCATGGGGCAGTGGTTACCTGTCTTCAATTAAGACCTTGATTAACTTCACCAGTTTACAAACCTGTGCGTGCTTACTGCCAGCTGTTGCTTCCTCTAGGAATACATAATCACCCGTGAATAGTAGTGGCTGATTAAAAAGAAGGGCCATCTTTGTGGCAGTAGCAGGACTGTAGAACTCCATGGCTCTGATTTAACCTGTCATTTCTCCCTTGCAGACTCTGTTTGCTGGCTACACAGACAACCTGGTGCGAGTGTGGCAGGTGACCATTGGCACCCGCTAAAAACATGGGAGAGCTTTAAAAATTAAACTGGTTTTCTTTTATAGTGAGTGTCTTCTCTGAAAACTTCCTGAAACTCATCAGGTTTGTGCCGTCTGCATCAGATTGGGGCTCTGGTTAAAAAGGTTTTGCTTTTCTTGTTTTAATCCTTTAAGGCAGTGCTCCCCGACCTTTTTGACAGCAGGGACTTGTTTCATGGAAGGCACTTCTTCCACGGACCAGGGTTTGGGGAGAGGTTGGTGGTTTGGGCAGTAATGTGAGCAATGGGGAGCAGCAGACCAAAGCTTCCTTGCTCGCCCGCCACTCACCAGAGGTTGGGGACCCCTGCTTTAAGGCAAGGCAACTCACCAGAAGAGCTGCTGCGTAGTGACTCCTTTGCACTCCTTCCATAATTGAAGATTCAAAATAGTGTGGGATGGTCTGGTGGTGTTAATAAATATAATCACAGAGATGGCTTTTCCTCAGGTGGCAGCTAAATGACAGATGTGCGGCATATTGAGGTCTCTTACATATACCCTCCAACTCATAATGGCAATGAGTCTTTTCTTTGACTTCAATTTAGTGGAATTTCAGCTAGATATAATGACATATAAAAAGACTTTGGAGATGTAGTGTGCCTCAGTCTTGGGCTTGAGGGCCATGGTATGGTATAAAGTCTCATAGCAGTGGTAGAAAAGAAGTGGCAAATGTTCTTCAAGTAGGTATTCTGAGGGGCCTGCCAGTAACAGGCTAGGCAGGGTATTCAAATGGAGGGGGGTAAGATTTATACCTCAGTCTGTTGAAACAGAATCACACCTGATAGGGAAGGTACAATTAATCTGTCCTCCATTTGGTGGCATCTCCTTACTTTATACTTTTCTAAAGGAGTGGACTCCACAAAAGCAGCAAATAAACTTTTTATTTCCGCAACACAACCCATCTTCCCTTTCCCCCAGGAGCATAAATTGACCCCAGCCATCAAAGCAGAGGACAAAAGCTAGTAAGTGACAGAAGGCAAAGGGTTACTAGAAAAATAGATTCTGCCCAAGGCTCTCCTCCCAGGGATTCAAATCCCTGTCCCCAGGCTCCCCTCCAGGGCTCACCAAATGGAGGGAACTAAGCAAAGAAGAGAGGCTGGAACCCTGACAAAAGGAACTCCACTGAACAAAAGGGAAAGGAGCCTGGCAGTGAAAAGACCTGAGGGTTTGGGGAGGGGAGGAGCTTTGCTCCTAGATTAAGTGCTGAAAAAAAGGAAGGGGGCGAGGAATAATTTATTGGGTGACGTGATGTACGGAGTTTTGATCATGTCGACCATTCCAGATCTCTCACTGAAGCTAAATTCTGGCCAGTCTATGGAGGTAGAAATTGGGGATGGAAGAAAAATTAGAATCCTTCGTACTTCCCCCAGAGAGTAGACTGTTTATTATCCAGGTCTACCCTTTTCCCAGCCTGCTTCCCCCCAAAAAGCTTCCAAGTCCCTTAGCTAAAATTTGCATCAGAAAATGGAATTGGAAATGAGGGCTGTCATGAGTCTTGCCCAAATCCTCCAGTCTCAGAACTGACATGAAAGTTGAACGGGGATGGGGAAAGGGAAGTTTATAATGAGATTACAATCTCCCCTCATCCCCTACTCAAAAACTCAGATCCCTGGGCGGAGGGAGGGAGAGAAGACCAGGCAACTGTTCTCATCAGGGACCCATGCAGACCTGTTGGACAAACATAGTAGGTGAGAAGACTGAGCTGGAGGCTAGGGGAGTTCATTAGGCTCCTAAGGGAGAAGCAGGGGCCTGGGGTCAAGGAGGAGCCGGAAGCAACGCAGTAACCAATAGGGGAGCCTTTGCGCTCCCAAATTTATGGGCTACTTTCCACCACCACCCGCCCCCCAGTGCTAACCAGAGGGGCCCCTGCGGGTGGCAGGTTGATCAAGGGCAGAGCTTGATACGGGTACCCTTGGAGAGCACCCGGAAGAAAGGGAAGACACGCTCGCCCAGGAAGGCAGCCGAAAAGGTGTGCACATGAGCCAGAGTCTCTGCATTGTAGAAGCCCAGGCGCCCGGCCTCATAGTCCAGGTACACACCAAAGCGCCTTGGTTTCTCACTTGGGCTCAGCAGTGTCTGCTCCGTTGAGCTCTGTGCCTGGTAGCGTTTGCCATTGGTGCCCACACACCACACTTCCCGCTGGAGCAGGGGCTGCTGGGGCAGGTGGAGCCGGCGGCGGCGGTGGTGATGGCGAGAGGAGGAGCTGGCATCACCGCTGCCCACAGAGGACCCCCCAGAGCCCACCTTCTCCTTATGATGGGTTGATTCACGGGCAGCACCCACTGCCCAGCCCCGCCGCCCGCCCACCTCTACCTCCCAGTAGTGCCGGCCAGAGCGGAAGCCCTGGGCCCCCAGCACGCAGCAGTCTGCAGAGAAGCGCTTGGAATGGTCAGCAACCTCCTGCCGCCGCTCTGCCAGGCGGACCCCCCGGCGGTCAGGGGACAGCATCAGGGCCGGGTGAGCCGTGTCAGGGTCCAGCGTCAGGTCCACTTGGGAGGAGGGAGGACAAATATGCCAAGGCTGGAACGACTGTTCCCTGTTAGCAGCTAACTCCAAGGTTTGGCCTTTCCTGCTGCCCTGCCGTTCACCTCTCTCCCTCCCCACCATCCAGCTGTCCTCAGCTCCCCACCCCAACCTAGAGTCCAGGCTCAAGTTCCTAGGGGCTCTCCTCCTTTCCCCACTCTGTTTTCAGGACACCAAAACACCATCTGTTTCCCTCTGGCCCCAGCTCTTATTCCCCAACACCTACCTGGGCTAGGACAAAAGCTACTCTTGGCTTGAAGCCCCCCCAGTTGGCCTCCCTGTATCCTGCTCCATCTCAGTACCCACTATTCCCCCAGGGCCCAACTTCCCTCAGAACCCAATCTCAGGTATGTGAAGAAAAAGGCAAAGGAAGGTCAAACATGACCTCCCTACCTCGGGCAGCCTGACAGAACATCCGGCTCATTTTCCTCACGATGGCGTCTGTCAGGAAGTCATGGCTATGGGGTTGACACGGGTCAGGGGACCAGACCTCTGGGGGCTGCAGCTGTACCTCTTCACACCTGGAGGAAGGGGACCGGGCAGGGGGTGGGACCATGATATTCCCAGAGGGAAGAGCAGAAGCTGAGGGGAAGGAGAGGGTCCAGGAGGCAGAAACTCGGGTCCTGGGGAAGGAAGGAGAGGAGCAGGATATCCAAGAGAGGCAGGGATGGGGAACCAGATGCCACTGGGTCACAAAGGATAAAGGGTGGGAACACACCTATTGAAAGTCTCCTTGATGTCCTGGGAATAACAGAAACAAAAAGAGGGAGAGGGAGAAAGAGACAAAGAGAGAGTCAGCTGCACAGGGATGGCTCCCTTCTCCCCATCTGATTCCAGCCAGAGAAAGAACTGAACTTGAACAAGGGAGTAAGAAAAAGGACACAAGGCCCTCAGTGAACATGCATCCATCTCGACCACCCCTATGCCTCAGTATGCCTAATTTAACTCATCCTACTGTGGGCCCAACAGAATTTTCAACCCCAGTAAAAGGATTTTCACAATACGACTTGGTTATATTTTTCAGGATGTCACTGTCAAAAATTCTTTCCTCAACTCTTAAAACCCTCCTCCTACGAACAGAATCTTCGTTCTTTTCATTGCGTATAATCAACACACAAACCACATTTGGCATCAACTACTCTGCAGCCTCAAAAACCTTTTTGGTCTTCAGGTTAACTCACTGTGGGTTCCTCCCAGTGAGAAGAGAGGCAGCTCTGGACAGGTGTTTGGTAAGCACCGCCTGACAGAGCAGACACAGGGTTCTGGAGGGTGGACAGGGAAGGGGCCATTGCTCACCTGGAGCAGCCGCAGGCCCCCCTGCTGGCTCCGCTCCTGGGCCTCAGCCAGCAGGCGGCTCAGCTGGGCAGCCTGCTCCGAGAGGCGGCTGGCCGCTGCTCCCGCGCGCCCCAGCTGAGCTTCGTGCATCTCTCGGAGGCGCCGCTCTAGCCCTGCCTGCTCTTCGGCCAGAAACCGTGTCAGCCGCCCAAATTCTGAGGCCACAGCTGCCAGCTCTGACTTCATCTGGCTCTGGGATGATGCAAAGGGGATGGTGGATACCACCTCAACACACAGAAACATAAACCTCCAATTTTGCAACTGCTGCCCCTCAATCCAAGGCAAAGGAGCCCTACATTCTGAATGGAAAAAGGGCCCTGTCCCCTTCCCCATCTCCTGGCTTTAGCAGGCACCACTTCCATGCTCCTGGCACACTGGTCCCAAACTCACCAACCAATGCCTGCAACACTTATCTCCACCCTGGCTACCTAACTGGACTCGTTCTTCAGGTCTAAGCTTAAACATTCCTAAGAGAAGTATCTCTCTTCCAGATCTAAATCAGGACCACCCTCATAAATATCATTGTATCTCCTCATGGCATATATCTCAATTTGAAATGTATTTACAGTGGAGTATCTTTTAACATTGTCTTCACCCACTTCTCTGTAAGCGCTGTTGCCACAGGGTCCTCGGACCCTGGCACAGTGCCGACCACAGAGTAGGTGCTGGTAAGAAGTTTTTGAAATGAATAAAAGATTCAGGAATCAAGATATGAAATTAGGGTCCTGGCTATACCACTAAGGACCTTAGGAAAGTCACCCAATCCTTCTAGATCAGGAGTCAGCAAACTTCTTCTGTAAAGGGTCAGATAATATTTTACACTTTATGGGCCAAGAGACAAAATCATGGATATTATTATGTAGGTAACTTCTATATATAATGAGAGAAAACCTCTGCCCATTCCCACCCTGTCTGCCTGGGCTGGACAATCCCAGATGATGGGCACACTTTTTGCCCAGATATAAGATGGAGACATTCTTAGGAAAAAGAGTAACAGGCCAGAGTGGGGAGGAAAGTCCTGGCTGGCCAAGTGGGTGAAGGAAATAGTCAGTTTCACTCTCTGTTCCAGTGAAACTCAGATCCTGACACCTCTGCACTCCAGGAGCCCAAAAGTCTCAACCTGGGCAGCTGGCTAGAAGCAAGATAACTCCCCAACTCCCAGACTCAGATTTCACCACTCAGTGCCTAGCAACTGCCAGCAACAGAGTCCCTATGTGTATGTGGCAATGAATGAGCACGGGCCCCGGGAAGCGGCAAGGCTCAGCCACCCTCTCAGGGTGGCAGGCATTGGAGGGATGGGGGAAGAGGACAGACAGGAAGGATGCCCTGGCTTGGTCTCCAAAGCTCAGTGCCAGGCTATTCCAGTGCCTCCCGGCCTTACAAAAAGAGGCAGAGGTAAGGGGTGGGAATTTGGGGGAAAATATCTAAAAATACTCCTTATATCAGAAACACTGGACTAGAAGATATTAGGTCTCTGCAGTGCTAACATTCCTCCCCTCATGCTCACTGCTGCTTTGCCCACCATTTGCCATCTATCCTGGAACCTGGAGCTTCTCTGATAGCTGATATCTGAATTTTGCCTTGCCCTCTTCTGCCCTCTGTGTTATCTGGTGTGGCGGGCACAGCAGTATGGGGCAGCAGCTCTTGGGTTAGGTGTCTGGGGTGGTAAACCTGCTCTGCAGCCTTGGGCCAGGCACCAACCCTCTCCAAGCTAAACCTGTTTCACTCCATTTTGGAACCTAGGAACAAACATGCCTCTTGATCCACTAAGGCCCCTCTCTCCTCACAACCCTGGGAAGGTGTCTGCCTCTCTCCCAGGCCTCGGCTGCCCCTCTCCAGCGGATCTAGTCACCCCTTGTGAGAGCCCATCTTCCCTGCTCTGACCACAGAGCCCTGTCAAGGACATTCACTCACCTTCAACTCTGTCACCCGCCTCTCCTCCTTGGCTTTCATCTTCTGCACAGCCTCCAAGTGCTTCCTCAGTGGTTCCACATGCCCCTGCAGTTTGGCCTAAGGAAACGGGGAAAGGAAGATTAGAGGCCTGGGATGCGAGAGGCACCTGTTCTCTGAGCCCACATACCCCATTCTCCCATTTGGGGTTGGGGCTCAAAGCCTGATCACCATCACAGGTATCAAAGGAGCATCACACTCCCTTCCTCCCCTTTCTTCTCTTCAGATGATGATAAAGGCCTCCAACCCTCCACCTGCTCTCATGTACAAAGCCCTGGGTGTGCTCTTAAGGTAGGATCCTGGGACTTCCCAGGCAGTCCAGCAGTTAAGATTCCACGCTTCCACTGCAGGGAGCGAGGGTTCGATCCCTGGTCAGGGAACTAAGATCCCGCATACCATGCAGCACAGCCAAAAAGTAAAAAAAAAAAAAATTAAAATTAAAAATAAAGGTAGGATCCTGATGACTACATAGCCCCGCACTCAGAGTTGGAGTAAACCTGGCTTGAGCCCCTCACCACACAAAGTCCTTCCATATGAATGTTCCTACCTATAGTCCCTTCCCCCTCATAAGCAATCTTCCTCATAATTTTCATCTCTAAATACTCTTCTGATGATTTTATGCCTGTGCTAAAAATCTTTCAACAGTTCTCCATGACTTGCAAAATATGAGGCTCTCATTGCTCCTTCATTTCTAGCCTCCCCTCCTACACCTCCCCTCCTACACCCCCTCAACATAGACTCTTAGTTTTAGTCACATAAAACTTGTCTTTTCCTGAGCATAATTCCATACCTTTATCCATGCTGTTCCCTCTGCCTGGGGCTGCCCTTCTACACTTAGCCCAAGGCATTCTTCCTTTAAAACCCAGCTACCTGACCATGTCCCTGATGGTCCCCAACTTCCTCTGTGATCCCAAGGAACGTGAATATGCCTTTACAATACTCCCCTGCACTGCAATCATTTACAAGTGTGCTGCCCCCAGGACACACAGACTCATGGCAGCAGGAACCCCGCTTTACTTATTGTAATTTCTATGCTCCTCTCTGTCCACTGGCTTTCTCTCCTACTCAGTTACTTGCTAAATGGAAAACAAATACCCTCTCCTCCTAAAGTTTTAACTCTCTCAGCAAATATGCTCTTGAGCTCCGTGTTCTAATCATCTGTAGCAAAATCTTTTGCTTTAAAGGGCTGTTAGACTAGAATGGATGAGATAAGCCCAACTTTTGTGCTCTTTCCTTTTTTATGCCATCTACTCCTTCTGCCTTCTATGCCTTCGCCTTTTCCTTGAGGGGTAATACAGCATAGAAGAGCTCAAGCCTAGACTCTGATCTGAACCTGAATGCAGCCCGAGGCAAGCCATGCTTCCAGTTTCCTCATCTCAAAAGAGGAACTGGGAATAACAGAATCTGCCTCACAGACACTATGCTTAGCACAGTGTCTGGCATGGAGCAAAAGATCAGTACTAAATGTTATCTAAAATTCCCTACCCAAGCCTCAGCTGCCAATGACAGCCTGACAATGACCCTTGATCCAAAGAGGTGAGTGTCCCAGAGCACAAAAGGTAGTTGTTGCACAGGTTAACTGGTCGAAGAAAAAAATCATAATAAAATTACAATCAATCCGTAACATAAAAAGAACATAAACTACACAAAATTTTGCCTTTTGCTATTACTATCTACTTTTCTCCACAATAATTTCAACTCTATTAAGTCAGAATTCATGAGGCATAAGTTTCTCATTTAATATTTTTCCTAAATTGTTGACAAAAAATTCATACACACAAATCCAAATAGAGTACCATTTAAGAGAAAGTTTCAAGAACGTTTAACTTTTTTGAAGCTTTATTTATATATCATTTGTGCATTATTACCTATTCAATAAGGAAATATCTCTACAAAACAACAGTGTGCCAAGCTAATGCTAGTTAGTGTACATACCTGAAAAGAAACCACCTGCCTGTAAAATACCCTGTAAGTTAGAAAGGGAGTCACTCAAATTATCGTTTGACATAATGAAACTTATGTATTTGCATTTGCTGATCAGATTATTTGTGTCTGTGTGGCCTCTCCAAATTGCACAGCTCTACTGGCCTGGCATTCAACAGCTATGGCTAACACAAATTAAAATCCAGTTTCAGAAGCTCTTCAGAAGAGTTCTGCAAGGGAAGGGTGGAGAAGGGGTGGAATGCCCATGGATATTCCGCCCTGGGATCCAGTTAACAAAGTGACTGCACATTGTGTGATGAGTACAATTAACTAGAAACTGAGGGGATACAAAATGGAAGGACAAAAGGAGCTCACAATCTCCCCTAATAATGTAGGGCCTAAAAGGCAGGCGGTATTACCAGTTCAGTGATTCCCATACTAGCTTGGGCTTTCTAAAGATATTCTCCCTGTCACTGATTCAGAATCTCTAACGGTATGGCGCACTGTACTTCTGAAAACCTCCACTAATAATTGGGACAGTCAGCCACGTTTGACAATCACTGTGTGCAAGGAATAGTTACTTGTCATGAGGGGTATAGGTTTGTATTAGCTGTATGTATCACTCACAGCTGAGAAGCTCTAGACATCTCACTCTAAAACTGGGGTAATGATAATAATACCTAAATAACGTTACTGTAGGAATCAGGAAAAGGTATGAAAACGCAAGTCATAAAACAAAAAAGCTCTGTGCAGACTACATAGAAGAAGCTACCCTCTCCTCCTGGTTCCACTGCTACAAACCCATCTGGGCCTTTGCTAAATAATGTTATTTCTACTGGCTGTCTCACACACAAATCTCCTTTATCTGTGTCCAAAGAATCAGGATCAGAAGTAGGAGGCAAGATATTAACTAAACTAGAATCAGACTCCAAGAAAAGTCACATGTCAGAAAAGTCAAACAAACAACAGACATCCAAACGGTGGTGACGCTGTTAACAGTATAGGCCAGGGCGGGGGGTGGTCAAAACCAAGTCCACCAGTTACTAGTAGCTGTGTGGCCCTGCGTATATTACTTAAATCTCTCTGTTTCCCAATCTGTAAAACAGGAATACAAACCATATCAAACTCACAGGATTGTTCTCAGTTTTAAATGAAACAGTCCATGAAAAGTGCTTAGTACAGTGCTGGGGTACATACCAAGAAATTAAAGTTCAAAGACATTCAGAGACTAAAAGCCAGGTCTTCTGACTTAAAAACCTCTCTCTTTTTTCTGAATTCCCAGGAAAGGTAAGAAGCCCTGGCCACGACACCAGAATGATGCAGATCCACAAAGAGAACCAAGCCGTATCTTGGAGTGGGTGGGGAACGCCTTAGAAAGCAAGTGAGGAGCGTATGGGTCTGATACGAGTAGTCAATACTACATTCCTACCCCTCAGAGCCCCTTCTTATTTGAGCCCCAAGTTCTTTCCATTGCTAGGGGTTTTAGTCAAGGACACATTTAAGAGTCACCCAGAGTTAAATGAGACTGGTAGTAAAGCCCTAGGGGCTTGTCACTTGCATTCCTATTACTTAGGGACAGTGGAAGTGTAGAAGAGCAGTGGCTTTTCCCCAGAAGACAAAGCCCAGAGATATGGCATCATCAATTTTGCCAGATCTCCTCTGAGGAAGCCAGTCTTCCCTGGTCTTCTTCACTGTGTCTACTTTGTCTGTGTCCAGGATCCTTCTCACTCTAACCCATCCTGGTGCCAGTAAGTGCTTAGGTAAGGAGAATCAGCTCAACAGTACATGAGGTTCTTCGAGGGGGAGCGGGGGGCGGGGGGAAGACATGTTTCCTTTTCCCAGCTCCTCTTACTTCCTCTCCACCCCCAATAAACTCCCATCTTCTACTTCTCTCACCTTGTACTCCTGCACCACCTCCTCCAGTGGCACCACGCTGTGCTGTTTGTGGCTCCTGGATTCTCGGCACACCACACAGATGGCTTCTTCATCCACCTCGCAAAAGAGCTTCAGGGCTTCTTGGTGTTTGGGACAAATGCCCTGCTCGTTCCCACGGCTCCCTCGACCAGGGGTTGGGTGCATCTGCCGAATCACCTGGACCATGTTAGCCAGCTGCAGGTTGGGGCGGAAGCTCCGCCTGGGAAAGCTCTTGCGGCACTGCGGGCAGGTGAAGCACCTCCGAGGGGCTGGAGGCGGGGGCAGTGGGGTGACGGGATCTAGTTCCTCTTCCTCGTCCTCCTCCAGCACTTCCTCCTCATCCTCCTCATCCTCCCCCCTCAGGTCCCCCTCCACGTTCCCCAAGTAGTAGTCCAGGTCTTCCTCCTCGTCCTCCTCCTCCCACACGTAGTCCATGTTTTCCCAGTTGGACCCGCCCATGCCACTGGTCCAGAACACACCCTCCTCTTCCTCCTCGACTTCCTCCTCCATGTCGCCCTCATAGTCTTCATCCCGCATGGGGGTGTCCCACCCCCCACCGGCCCCCACAGCCTCCACTTCCTCCTCCTCTCCGTCCTCCTCCTCTTCCTCCCGGTCTAACTCGTCCCTGTCCTCTTCATCCTCCCCTCCCCACAGCTGGGTTACACACACTCGGCAGAAGTTGTGCCCGCAGCCGATGGACACAGGGTCCGTGAAGTAATCGAGGCAGATGGCGCACACCGCCTCCTCCTGAAGGGTCTGCACAGGGTTGGGTGCCATGGCAACGGCAGCCATCTTAGTGTCCAGTCAGCCAGTGTAGACGGGCGGTGGGGAGCTGGGGGGCGGGGGGGGGGGTCTTCCCTCTCAGACGCCCTGACGACCCAGCCCCACCCCCAGCCCTGCCTCTATACACCTTGCCTCAAGCGCAGCCAGAGAAATGTCCTCCCGACAACCCACCCCTCCGCACAGAGTTCCCTACTCCCAGACAACAACCGTGTCCCTGAGAGGGGAGGGGATACAGCTGAGCGCTACCCCCAAGTCCCTCAGGTGGCCCTGAGTGCAAATCTACCCCAAAGCTCCCTTGGCCTCCTCATAAACCCCCGCCCCTCCTCACTTCCTGGCTCCGCCCCCTCATTTCCGTCCCCCCAACACTTCCGGTGCTGCGAGCCACCCAAGCTCGCGAGTTCCATCCGCGGTCACGCTACATCCCTTTCTATCCCTCTCCCCGCCCTTACCCGCCCCGGGCCCCTGGGTGACAGAAAACGGTGAGAAGACGCTCTAGCAGGCACTCGGGAACAGGGCGGGAGACCTAGAAAGACAGAGGCGCACGCCTCTGTGATGCGAAGGAGCAGGGAACGCAGACGAAACAGAAAGCTCGGCCTCCCCCATCGCCCGCCACTGGGGATAAACTTCGGGGGACGGTGGAAGGGCCTGGCGCCCGTCTGCTCTCAGTGCTATGACCGCATCGGCCCGGCGCCATCCTACCGACCGGACAGAGAGAACTGCAGCAGGGACTCCGCACCGCCGATGCCGGAAGCGGAGGGGCGGCGGTCGGTGAGCGCCCTGAAGTACTTCCGGCCCTTCTAGGCGAAGGACTTTGTTGTTTGAGGGCTCTGAGCGTCCCTCCGAGACTAGGGGGCGGGGCCTGTAGAAGTGCGGTGGAGGTGGGACCGGAGACCGTCCCCCTCCTCCTCCCCTCTGTAGTTGGCATTTCCACACCCATTTTAGAAACTGCGGTCGGTCACTATCGCATCGTTTAGATGAACTTTCCTAATTGCCATCAGTAAAGGAACGGTTGCAAATCATGACATGCACATTCACACCTTGGAACACTTTAGATATAAAAAGGGAATCCTCTTCAAAATGTACAGTATTCTGAAGTGAAAAAAGCAAGGTGCTGAATACTGTGTAGAGTATATCTGTAAAAAGTGGGGGGGGGGGGAATAGGATGTTAAATGTATGTAATAGCTTTATAGTCTTGTGTTTACTCATAAAGTAAGGGCAGTTGTTCCTATCTCAGAGGGCTTAGTGAAATTAATGTAATGCAAAGCTATTAGAATGTTGCTTAGCACATGGTAAGTGAGATACAAGTTTTAGCTACCCATTATTATCATCGTCGTCGTCTATCTCTGGAAGAATACTAGTTTCTCCGGGAAGTCTGAGGATCCAGGATAGGAAGGACACTTTTCCGTAAATGTCGTTGTGTGTGTTTTGAATTTTTAACCATGTCAATGTATTGCCTTAAAGAAAAAAAAAAGTTTATTTCCCCAAGTGCTGTCGATTCATTTAACACTTTCTGAGCTGTGCCCCACGCGTGCTCCACGCCCAGAAAACCTCGAGGTCTGTCTTCGTGGAGTCGCAGTCTAAGAGCAGGGACTCAGAATGGGTTTGCGGAATTGATTTTACTTGAGAGAATCCTAGGGGGCATGTAGAACGGCATCAGTAAAGATACTGCTGTGGTACTCAGAGCAACTCTGCCAAATAGATTATTTGTGCAATAGAAATAATACTTGATGCTTTAAAAAATATATATATATCAATTAATTAAAAATTTAAAAAAAACTGCGGGGAAAGTTACAGGACCTGTGTCCATGTACAGAATCCCCAGCGAGTGTCGGACGCTGCGCGATGCCAGGGCTGGGCATGCAGAATTGACCCTGATCTCGAGGCCCTTCCCACCTCTTGGGGACGCTCCAAATGGACGTGCTTTCTAAAGTGGTGGTCCGAACGCGCCAAAACCACGAATCCTCGTGCGTGAACTGTACTAGGCCGTGCCGGGAGCTGCGAGCGCTACTGTGGCAGAAAAATGGGGCCACAAGACCTGAACACGGTTCAGCCGGCCCCTGATGGGAGCCCCTTGTTCCTCTGGATTTGTGGTGTTTCTCAACCCTGCCAGTTCCGGCTACGTGTAGATTTCAGGGTATTATCAGGAATGCTGTCCCTATGGGTGTTTCCGTAGTGTAGTGGTTATCACGTTCGCCTCACACGCGAAAGGTCCCCGGTTCGAAACCGGGCGGAAACAACTTTTGGTCCTAGTCACCGTCTCTCCGGCATCCCGGAGAGTGAAGGCTGTCACATGAAGGACAAGTGTGTGTTCATCTCTATTTCTGTTTCTCGGAGACTGGCCGTGAGGCGGTACCGTAGCAGTCTATATTCTGCATAAGTGCTCCAACGTAAATTCAGGTCTCGTTACCTCAGCTAATCTCTTTACTCTTCCCCCCGGACGCCTGCACGGCCACCTCTTCCGTGTCGAGGGGGCGTAGACTTCGGACCCCTAGGCCCTAGTCATTAGGGCAGAGCCAGGCGCACAGTTGGCGCTCTATAATACTTCTGCGGTTGCGTAGCAGTGTGCCTGCATCCTTGCTTGTGGATCTTGGTCCCTTGGGACAGAAAAGGGGCCTTCAGTAGCCGCCCGGCTAGCTCAGTCGGTAGAGCATGAGACTCTTAATCTCAGGGTCGTGGGTTCGAGCCCCACGTTGGGCGCTGGTTCATTTTGGAAATGAGGATAATACACGTTGGGCGCTGGTTCATTTTGGAAATGAGGATAATAAAAGCTTTTGATGTAAGGGCAGCAAGGTATTCTCCAGACCGAGATCCGCACTCGAGATCGAGTGCACCCAGCTCTAAGGCCTATCGCTTCCCGAAAGGGAGAGTGAAGGGTGACTGCCGGCGAACAAATTCCTAGGGGCCTGTTCCTCAGACCACATTCCGCTTACTGAAATCCTCCTATCAGCGCTCAACATGTATTAGGCGCCCTCTCTTTAAGAGACGACCTGCCCGCGTGTCCCGGGCAAGCTGCCCTGGGAGGGAGGGCACTGAGTGACCCCCGGAAGCTGCGGTAGGACCCCAGGGACCCCTGATTAGCGACCACCTTACCAGGTGATTTAGAGGTTAGTATTCCGCGCTCTCTGCCGCCGCCCTGTTTCGATGTCCGAGACCCTCATGTCCAGTATACTCTCTTTATGGTCGGTATTGAGTCGATCTTTTGTGAAATGTTGCCCCACACATGCCAGCCTCCACATTCCCCCTACACGTAAAGGAACGTTAAAATGTCCTTTCTTGGAACACCCTAACATGAACATGTTCAGTTTACCGGTCGTGTCACGAAATTCTTCCTTAACTTCACTTGAATTCATCCTTTTCCATTTATTGTTCCTTAGTCCTGTAAATTCAGCCCATTTTCTATTTTCCGTCTGTAGAAGTCTCCCCACATACACACCAGACCACGAGAGAAGTCTGTTAATTATATAAAGCTGGTTTATTAAACTTGCTAAGCGAAGGATAGTACCACCTTCGGTCTCAGAAGTGTATCAAAAGGGAGCGTTAGGGAGGATTTAGCATGACACCCTCTGAGAGCAGTGTGGACAGGAAATGGGCAGAGTTGCTAGTACAGGCCTACCTCACGCGTCCCTGGGGAGTTAGTGTTATTATGGTCTTTTCTTGGAACGTTTGGGTCTAAACAAGACGGTGTTAGAAGAGTTTGAACTTTGGCATTTCGTCTTGTACAAATGCTTGTGGATTCGTTTGCAAAGTGGTTTCAGGGTTATTTTTTACCACCTTTAGTGGGACTGGAAAACATTCCTAAAAGATTCTGGCTTTTTCATTAAGAGAAAGCCGAAGTGCACGACAGGAATAAAGATGCAGACGTAGAGAATGGACATGAGGACACGGGAAGAGGGAAGGGTAAGCTGGAACAAAGTGAGAGAGTGGCATGGACATATATACACTACCAAATGTAAAATAGATAGCTAGTGGGAAGCAGCCGCATAGCACAGGGAGATCAGCTCGGGGCTTTGTGACCACCTAGAGGGGTGGGATAGGGAGGGTGGGAGGGAGGAAGACGCGAGAGGGAAGAGATATGGGAACATGTGTATATGTATAACTGATTCACTTTGTTATAAAGCAGAAACTAACACACCACTGTAAAGCAATTATACTCCCATAAAGATGTTAAAAAAAAAAAAAAGAGAGAATCCTAAGTGGACAAGCTTCTCTTCCCTGTCTCCCAACAAGCCCAGGGCACGCCCGCCCGAGCTTTTTGCTACAATTCCTGCTTTTCTTTCCTCTCCGCCCCTTCCACCGTTGCCCCTCGGGTCGGGTCTGGTTTAGAATCCCTGTGCTAGTAAGTGACCACGTTGCTCTTGGCGTTCATAGGTTCAGACGTTAGGCAAATGCATGGTAGGATCTTTGGTCTTTTCCTCGAGCTGTAGTAAAAGCTGCAGAGGCAGAAAGACTCGCACTGATTTACGTCTTGGATTCTTTCAGGAATGATGAGCAGGAGGTGTGAGGGGACTGAGACCGCGTCAGGGAGAGGGGCCGGAAGGAAACAGTCACGGTCCAGACAGGAGGCGGCTGGCGCCAGGGGCAAGGCAGCAGCCGACCGGAGAAGCAGTGAAGGAGCTGGATGTATGGTTTGTACTCAGGGCAGGAGAGGGGTCTCCTGGATTTCTGCTTTCGATGGTTTAACAACCGAGATCGGATACTGAAGATTGGAAGTGGCCGGGGAGAGAGGAGAGAGGAGTAATGAGTTCAGTCTTGAACAAGTTGGGAGACGTCTAAAGGGACATGTGCAAGACAGGGGAGAGCAGTCTTAGCTGGAGTCTCAGTTGCAGGGATAGAGTGTGGGTCAAGCTGTGAGCTGGGATCTGACCCTCAGGGAGATGGCCTCAGGTACAAGAAGGAGGAGTCGGAATAGGAGGAAAGCCAGCAGCGAAGCTTCCATTGAAGCCAAGGGAGTCGAGATGTGCAAAAAGGGACGACAAGTGGGTAGAGTCAAATTATAGTCTAGGAAGGGAAAATGGTAAAGCGTCCATGGGCCACTTGCAGGCCCCTTGGTAACCTTGAACTAGACTTGGACAAGAGGGCCTCCTGCCCCGTGCTCTGGGGGAGAGGGCCTTCCGTGTCACAGACACTTTAAGGATCCCTACTCAGTAGGACTCAGCCTCTGTTCCAATTCCTGGTTACCTAGGTCTTTGGGAACAAGCATCGGCAACAGAAAAACATTTTGGAATATTATACCATCGATACTAATCTTAAATTTGCATACATGTAGCTCTACATATAGCATATGTTAAACCTCATCCCAATTCTGGAAATTGAATGAGTTTTATTTTTATAAAATACTTAAAAGATTTCACTACGTTTTCAAAATTTAATAAATTTTTTTCAGCTTTATTTAAATAACATCGACTTAAAATTTGGTATTCACTAATTTCAATCTCCCCTTTATTCTTAATAATTTTGTATAATTTCTAAGAAATATATAATTATATTGAAAGCATATGTAAAATTAATTTCATTGTTGCTTGTTTGTATCTAATTTACATTTTGACGAAAATATATTCAAATCTCATATACTTTGAATGTATTTGAACCCTTTAGATCTGTCAATAGAGCACAAATTATCTGAAAATTTAAACCTGGCAGCTATCTCCCTAGAAGACAGACATAATGGAGAGGGTTATCCAGCCTCAAGCCACATTTTACCTTCCCTCCCACGAGGCCCGCTGCTTTCATTCGCACTTTTTTTTTTTTTAATTGCTACACTTGATTGATTTCACTACCCACTAACGGATCGCGCTCCACAGTTTGACAAACACTGTTACCCAAGGCCACCAAGGGACCGGTATTCCAGGGCAGAATGGTTCCAGGGGCTCTGAGCCAGCGGATGGGTAGAGGGTCCTGGACATTGACCATGATCATAAGTCCTATAAAAGATATGGGAAGCTGAACAGTCATGTGTTTCCGTAGTGTAGTGGTTATCACGTTCGCCTAACACGCGAAAGGTCCCCGGTTCGAAACCGGGCGGAAACAGCAACGTTATATTTCTTTTTTTTTTTCCCCTGCTAAAACAGTTTCTTCCAGTTAACTTGCCTACTTCTGTCATTTGTTGCCGGAATGTATGTGTATAAAAGTACGCATAACTTTTACAGTTTTATCCATACTCCTGTCTTTTCCAATCTATTACCAGTTCCCTTCAAGCTAATATGTTCCACATCTCTAGGTCTGTAGTGCAAAAGCAGGTGGTCTACGTCATTAGAGCCAGACTTCACAGAACTTAAAATCCTAGAAGATTTAGAGGCAGCAAAAGGCGGGAATGCCACTCAACGACAAATGAAATATTTTAAAAATATTTTAAAAATATTTTTAAAATATATAACCACACCATCTATCACATCATGTTGACTGTGTCTGGTCCTGTTGCAGGTGTCTCCCTCTACTGTAGGTGAGGCCACTGAGGCGCAGACACATCACATAAGGTGAGCAAATGTGGGGTAGAGGAAATAGTAGACGGTGCTAAAGAACGGAGAATGGGGGAAGAAACAGGGCACCGAGAGAAATTCAAGTTAGCACAGCCGGAAAAGCACCTGGTTCTGCCAGTGATCTGCTGGTGACTGGCTCCTGCTCGGCGCTGCTGGCTATCGCGACAACCTCCACCTTACGGACAACACCGTGAGCGAGTCTGAGTTTTTCTACCCTGACTGGTTTCACTCCCATCCTGCGCCTCCTCATCAACCTGTCCTCAGCGGCAGTGCAGAACAGTAAAAAGAACCATCAGTCTCTCCAGAGGTGTCTCGGTCAGCCGCCTTCTTCACCGATCCTCACTTGCTGCGCATCTGTTTCAGGCCTGTGAGAAGTGACAGGTGTGTTGAGAAACGGGCTCCAGAGATCAAGGGGAAAAGGCAGCGAAGGCTTCACAGAAGCAGACCAGCGGTGCTTGGAGTCCCCAAAACAGAGTTCCCGGCCGGAGAGCTGTCAGTAGAGAAACACAAGATGTGGACTTTTGCAGTGCAGCCTAGAAAATGGGGTTCACACTCTCATACACCTGACGGTACACAAACTTACACGTGAGAGAAGCAACTTCTTTCCCAGGACTTCTGTCAAACTTGAAAGTCGAGTAGAGAAAACATCAAAGTGGTAAATCAAATTCTCTTTCAAGTTTCACGCATTTTTTTTTTTTCTTTTCTTTTTTGGCTTCGCTTCGCAGCTGGCGGGATCTCATTTCCCAGACTAGGGATCAAATCCTGGCCCTGGCAGTGAAAGTGCCGAGTCCTAACCATTGGACCTCCAGGGAATTCCCTAAAATTTCACACATCTTAAATGCAGACAAAACGTAACCAAAAATAGCCCAGTGATGGCAAAACTTGTTAGGCCACCTGCATTCACATAACTTACACACACACAGAATCAATATCGGGCCCATCTCTTTATCATTGCTCTTTTATACTTATTTGTATGCCTTACCTGGGTTTACAGATGTAAACCCAACCAAGAATGACAGGGCCTTGTCATGCAGCTTAGAGCTCTAAAAGAGTGAAGAATTTTGGACCCCACTTGGAAGAATTCTCCCAGACTTTCCCCTGCTGACCCAATTTCTTTTTTTTTCCTCGTGTTTTTCATAGTAATTTGAGATGAGTCAGTACAGTCCCTGCATCCGAGGCTCTGGACTGCCAGAGGTTCTCTTGCAACCCCTCCAAGCCGACCCAGGACTCTGGGAGGCCAGGACCATCACTCAGTCCTGTCACTCTTCTCCAGGTGGATTTTGGTCTGTGCCTCAGCTAACATAAGAGTTGTCATCTGACTTCCTTGGGGAGACAGTAAACAAATTCAGTGCAACACAATTAACACCAAAGAACCAGCTGGACTGAGCAATAAGCTCGACAGAAAGCTGTCTCACGTGAGTCATATTTCTTTTGGGCTACCTTTCATGCTAAATCGTCAATAGGACTTGACAGCTTTCCTAGATTCATCTTGTTTCAATTAATGCTAAAATTATGCTCTTTTTGATCCTTAAATTGTAGCTGCTTGTCAGTGGAAGCCCCTTTAAATTGGTCCCTTGGTCCTTTCAGCATTGCCCTGGCAATTTGAGAGCATCCTTGTTCCCTGGTAGAAGTGCACACTTCGGGCCTATCTATAATTTTTCCTGGATGCAGGAGAATGTTCAGGGAGCTTGATTGATGGATTGATTTTTTAGTGAAGAGTAAAAGAAAAGAGCCAAATCTGGGTGTCAGGACAGTGCATGGGGCCAAAAGTCCCTGGCTCCCCCACTTCTGACGTACCCTAGGGAAATCCTTAAAAGGATGTAAGCTTACACTGACAGCTCTATTTAATTGTAGCTTTGCTAGATCTTTACTTTTTTTTTTTCAAATAGACCTCAACATCATTACTCTACAAAATTATTTACCTAAATCTCTCACTCAAAAGTAATTGTATTCCTTTTTGCTTTCATGTTTTAAACTTTTATTAGAAAATTTAAAGTAGACAGAATGGTATTAGGAAACCCCAAGTACTCATCACTCAGCTTCAACACTTTTCTCTCTTCCACCATTTCTGTTTTATCTCTACATCTACCACTTCCCATCCCACTGCCTCTTTTCTTCATAATCCTCATAGATTTCATGGAATAGCCTTCTATCGTCACTCTATTGATCACCTCCCTTTCCCTCTGGTTCTTTTATGTGTAAAACTTCAAGGTTAGGAAATAATATTAATAGCTACAAATCTCATGAATTGGGTCCTTACCGTGGACTAGAAACTGTTCTAGATGCTGGGCATCATTGACTCCTTTGCACCCTTGCAACAAACCTATGGTGTGCCACTATTAAAAGGAAACTTCATTCACTCGTTCATTTACATTGCAGTGAAAAAGACAGACCAGGTCCCTGCCCTCCTGGTGTTTACCTTCTGATGGGCAATTAAAATAACAGACAAATAAACAGGTAGAAAAATAATCTCAGAGAGCGATAAGGACTGTGAGAAAATTAATGAGGGTGATCTGATAGAGTGTCAGGCAGAGCACAGTATTAGAGAGATAGGCCAGAAAAGATGTATCAGAAGAGGTGACAATGAGCTGAGTCAGGAAGATAAGAAAGAGCTAGCCTTCCAAATATCTTGGGGAAGAGGCCTTTGGGAGAGGGAGCAGAGAGTTCAAAGGCCCTGAAGTAGGAGTAAACTTGGTGGGTTCAAGGACGGAAGACCAGGGGCTTGGAGGCTAAGGAGCCACACCTATACCTCCTTGGCTCTGCATTCAGATGACTGCCTCCGCACCATTTGCTGGTTTTGTTTGCAGGTGGATAGAAAAATGAGTGGAGGACACGGGATCTTATGTCTTTGAGGACTCCCAGGCAAATGAAGAACAGAGTAGAGTTTTTAACACCATGTGGAGTTTTTAAGGACAAATGAATTAACACATAGGTTCATTCAGAAAATTTCAAATAAACAACAAACACCAGCTCTAGATTCCAGCTGTGACCTAATCACTGCCTCCCCAGTGCCTCCCTCACCTCACCATGAATTGAAGGTTCAGATAAATTCTGTAATTGTCATTTAAAATGTCTAAGAGAATATCACCAGTGGCTTAGGTGTTCAGGAAGATGCCTTTTGGTAACCTTAATTCATGAAAGAACCAGTGAAAGGGATTGTTCCATTTGTTTCAGAAATGTCTAGCTCTATAAGAAGAACAACAATATTTGTAAATTAAATTTAAAGCCTTGAGGAAAACTAGACTTTAACATTTACAACTGTAATACATTGAATATTAATCACAAAAGAAGTATGTATTGAAAAGAATACATACTTTTCCCTATTCAAAAGACTCCCCCTTGCCCTTAGGCACTAAACATCTCAAATGATAACAGAGAGGGTTTCCCAAAATAGCCAGTGATTTTAGTTCAGTTGGTCCTGACACAGAATAGAGGAGCAGGTCATTCTGGGTCGTCTTTTTTGGCCACTCTTCCTTTTGCAGGCAGTCCTCCAGAATTAGCTTGTTCTGGTTGACATTTTGTCTTCCTCCTTACCCACAATTCACATTCCCCATGACACCAGCATGTGACTGAGACCTGCCGTTTTCTTGGGGGGACTTGCACCCTTAAACCAATGTGATATGACATAAACAGCAATGAAATAATGGGTGAGCGTTTGATAGTGATTGAACCTTCTCTCCTGATGCTACACAGACCATAGAAGAATGATTTTCTCAAGTCTAGTAAAGGGAAACCAGTGGCTGTTAAAGAAAAAGATGATACTGGAGTATTTTTAGACTAGTTAGAATATAGCCATGAATATATTAAACCTGGAAATAATCTTCTGTTTCAAATGAGGTTTTTAAATAAGAATATTCGTGTGGATGGTTGATTAATAATTTACATATAAATTATATATAATCATTGTTTTAGACCACTTCATAAACTACATGCATGATCTAATAATTTATATATCCCCCATATGACACCAAGACCTTGTATAACATCACATACAAATTTAATGTCTTATATCTTGTTGGAGTCTCCTTGTCCAAGGAGAAAATTTGCCGAGTAAAAAATAACTGAGCAGGCCTTTCCAATGATGTCATGGCTTTGCAAGTGAAGAAAACATGATGGCCTCCCACAGAAACAGGACTGAAAAGAGAAAAAAATAACGTTGTCCTATAGAATTGGATTAGAAACCGTAAATTAGAGTGACAATGTGATCTTCAAAATCTTTTGTCCAAGTATGTGCCTGTGAGAGGCAAAAGGAAGGTCCCTCTCCCTGTTGGCCCTGCAATGGTTATTATCCTATAGGACAGACAGTGAGGGGCCCTGTTAATTTTAAGGGGGTAGGGACAGTCACATGTTAGGTTTGTTGTTAAAGCAGCCCGATGCCACCAAGGCAGTGAAGAAACAGTCAATCTTATTCATGACTGGTGGGAGGTAAGATCACCCTGTAGGACCCATAGCCTGGTGATTTGTCTATTTTACATTACAACTTCATATATACCTTGACCCAGGAATCTTACTTCTTGGGAATTTGCCTTACAGATATAAGTTCAAAAGTGCAAAATGACAACACTACATGCTTATTAACTGCAGCATTGATTGTAATAGCAAGAGATTGGAAACTATGAATATCCATCAGTAGGTGATCTGTTAAACTAGGGTTCATCTACAGTGGAATATTATGCAGCTGCAAAAAAAGACTGAGGAAAATTTCTATGTCTTGAGATGGAAAGATCATCAAAATATAACAGAGCTGTAATTATATTTTTGTGTAAAATAGGGGAAAACAAAAATATATTTTCATTAAAAAACTCTGGAAGAATATGTACATAGATACAAAACTTGTTACCTAGGAAGGGAGGATGGAAGTTAGATTCTTTTCACTGAATATTTTTATAGATGGTTCAATTTTTGAACAGTACAGTTTATTACCTACTCAAAAGATGTTTTAAAAACTCATTTTGTGGTGCAGCCTCTGTGGAAAATGGTATAGCAATTCCACAAAAAATTAAACAGGGAAATACCATATATCAGCAAATCCACTTCTAGATATATACCCAAAAGAGGTGAAAGCAGGAACTTGAACATGTGTACTAGTAGGACACCCATGTTCATAGCAGCATTATCCACAATCACCGAAAGGTGGAAGGGACCCAAGTGTCTATCGAGAGATAAATGGATAAACAAAATGTGGTATATACATACAATCGAATATTATGTAGCCTTAAAAGGAAGGAATTCGGACACATGCTACAACGTGGAAGAACCTTGAAGACATTATGCTGAGTGAAATAAGCCAGTCACAAAAGGACAAATATTGTATGGTTCATCTTATATGAGGTCCCTAGAGTAGTCAAATTCATAGAGACAGAGAGTAGAATGGTGGTTGCCAGGGGCTGGGAGAAAGATAGTTAGGGAGTTAATGTTCACCGGGTACAGAGTTGCAGCTGGGGAATATGAAAAAGTTCTGGAGATGGATGGTGGTGATGGTTGCCCAACAATGTGAATGTGTTTAAAGCCACAGAGCTGTGAACTTTAAAATGGTGAAAATGAACAAGGTCCTACTGTATAGCACAGGGAACTATATTCAATATCTTGTAATAAACCATAATGGAAAAGAATCTGAAAAACAATCTATATATATTATCTTTGCTGTACACCAGAAGCTAACACAACATTGTATATCAACTATACTTCAATTTTTTTAAATGGTGAAAGTGGTACATTTTATTATGTATGCCTTAAAAAAAATTAAAAAAAAAATTTTTTTAACCCCAAAAAATTTTTAAAAACCCGCTTTGTTAGTAGGTAAAGGATAGATTAATCAGTGAACCGGAGAGTGACAACAAAACGGCCTAGTGAATATCACACACAGGGAATTTCCCGTACAGGATTTCTTTATTTCTTCCGAAAGCCGGTCAGGCAAGGAAGTGCTTCGTGTGACCAAAACACACACTTCGCCCAACGTGGGGCTCGAACCCACGACCCTGAGATTAAGAGTCTCATGCTCTACCGACTGAGCTAGTCGGGCGTGTGTGTCACTTTTTTCAGTAATTCTTACTTCAAGGTAGGATTCGGGCTGTATCTAGCTCCAGGTTTGAAGTTAGTTGGGACAAGATCTGGCCACTAAAGACAAGATTCTTAGCAGCCCAGGAAACTCAAACTCTACCGATCGTGCTTGACTGACCGTCCCTCCCACTTCCGTCCGTATTCTTCTTGCCCTTTTCCGCCAGGGACCTTGCCCTTTTCCGCCAGGGACCTTGCCCTTTTCCATCCCTGGAAAACGTACGGCTCAGCGCAGGGAAAAACTGCTCACGCTGACGCCATCGATGAGCTCACCCTGTGATTTTTCAGTCCGAAGTTTAAAGGTAGAGCCGCGGGGTTGGGCTTGTAGTGGGTGAGGGCCGCCGGCTCCTCCAACCTGCGCAAACTCCACTCTTTAGGAATTTTCCTAGTGTTCTGCGTTTCGAAACTTGGAAGGAGAGGAAGCAAAACGGTCACGCATACCTGCGCTGGAGATGCCGGGGATCGAACCCGGGGCCTCATACATGCAAAGCATGCGCTCTACCACTGAGCTACATCCCCACTCTCAGACAGCGCATTTTCCATGTTCCCTTAGTCCTTTATTGGCGAAAGGCAAGGGTGAATGAATAGCATCGCCAGTCGCGACAACCCAAACGCAGCAAAGCTCGGCGGCCAGCGCCGGGAGCTGTTCCAGGGTCCTCTACTGATTCTAGGCGAGCGGACCACTACCGAGGGTCGCCCGGGGGGAGCACAGGACCGGGATAAACCCTTGGAGGCAGCGGGGAAAAAGAAGGGAAAGTCATCCGGCACGATACCCAAAATGAACTGTGAGCCGAAAAAAGGAAAGTTAAGACTGGGTGCAGGATGTTACTTTTGTTAAACAAAAAGAGGGGGGAGTGTAGCAAAATATGTAATATTTGTATAAAGTAATTCAGAATTGCAAAGTTGATTGCTTGGGATTGTAAGGGAACTGGGACGTAGGTGATAGGCAGATTTTTCACTGTTAACCGCTCTGTATATCTGAATTTTGAGCCACATTTAAATCAATTCAATCCAAGAAAAGTTTACCGAGCTCTACTGTGTACCAAGAACTGCTCTAGAAAACTGGAGGTTCAACTGTGAACAAAACTGACATAGTCCATTACATCTATCAGCTCCTATTCCAGAGGAGGTAGAGTGCTAGAGAGAAAACAGACCCGGCGTTGAGGGAGAGAATATAGTAATGTGTGATTTTGAGAAGGTGACTTTTGAAAAAAGGCTTGAAGGAGATGGGACCTGAGCCATGCAGGTATCTGAGGAAAGAGAGGTCCAAGTAAAGGTTAACAGCCAGTTTAAAGGCCCTGAAGTAGGATCTTTCTGACTTGTTATTGCAGGAATAATAAGGAAGTCCACGTGGCAGGGGAGAGTGAGAGGAGATGAGGGTGGAGAGGTTGTGTGCAGAGGATGGAGAGGAAGAATGGGTAGGGCCTTTAGACGATTGTGAAGACTTTGACTTTTACTCTGAGAGAGATGGGAGCCACAGGAGGATTTCAGCAAAGGAGAGCCCCTATCTGATTTAACATTTTAACAGGATTGTTCTCACAGCTGGATGGAGAAGACAGGGCAGGAGTGGGGCAGAAGGGGAGAAAACTGTTGTGATCATCAAATTATAGGAGATGATGCGGTGGAGGGGGTGAGAGAGTGAGGAGATGCTGAGGACTGTGAGTGGGGCCTTCTCATTTCCCTTGTCTGTCAGAGGACTCACCCCTTTGGGCCTGAGCACCTGGAGGGGTAGAGTTGTTAACTGGGATGGGGTGGGGAAGGCTGTGGGCGGAGCAGGTGGAGGGGCAGAGCAGAAGTGCATTGTGGAAACCGTGAGTGTGTGCCTCCCCCTTAGAATTCTGCATGTGGAGATGCTGCCCAGTGAGTTGGATGTGGGAGCCAGGAGCCAGACATCCTAGGAAGAGCTGGGCTGGGGCTTTGTACTTTGGAGCAGGGAGAAGGTCTTTTAAGCAAGAAAGTGGAAGAGATCACAAGGAAGTGAGTATAGACAGAAGTCCAAGGGTTGAGCAAGGGAAAGTCCAAAGGTTGAGGAGGAAACCACCACGGTGGCCAAGAAGTGGGTAGGAGGCCATGGAGGTGGGAGGAGAGTCAGGGAGTACAGCATCCCAGAAGGCGCTGAGAAAGGGTGTCCGGAAGGGGGAAGCATCAGAGGAGAGGGGAGGTAAGGCCTGAGAAGGGGCCTGCTTTCACCTTTGGGTTAGGATCGCTGTGGTCACTGGTGACCTTGACAAGAGCAGTTTCTGAGGAGGTTGGGGAAGAAAATCTGCCCCAAGTGCCCTCCAGAGGGAGTGAGGTGAGAGAGGGTGTGAGCAAATACAATGGCAGTTCTGGGCGGTGGGTAGGGGGACTGTAGAAACGAGCTAGAGAAACAAAGGATTGGGTTTTGGAGGGGTATAACACCGAATAAAGTGGGGGAATTGACTGTAACTGTATTACTTGCTTAAAAAAACAAAACAAAAATAAAGAATAAAAGGGGAGGCGGGGGGACACAATCGCGGGAGAGGTAGCTACAAAAGTGGATACAAGGCCACGCTTGGGGGTCGGGGACAAGAGTCAGGTTCCAGACTCTAAATTTAGCTCAGCACAGGGCCGGACAAACCTGAGCTCCGGGAACCTGACACTGGTCCGGCGTCAGGCCCTCGGGCTGTGCTGGCTGGGCCTCGGGCGGCAACTGGGAGTGGCGCCCAGATGGGCGTGTGCTTCCACCTGTCCCGGCCCATTTCCCAAGGCTGACTGGGTCAGGCTGGGGCGGCCTAGACAGGCTCGCGTTAGGGCTGAGAGAAGGGAGAGACGGAGAGAGGGCGACTCGGGACCCAGGAGGCCGCGGGCCAAGGCGGGATATTGAGCGGCCCAGAACTGGAGCGCAGAGCACTGGCCTGCGCTGAGATCCCCTCGCCCTGTGCTGCCCGGTCAGCTATCAAAGCGCACCCTCCCCTCACGTTTCCCATCCTGGCGCACCCTCAGCTCCAGTCTCTGCCAGCAGGGGTCAGCCCCGCCCTTCTTCTTCCCGTGGGCGCTCGGAGGCCCGCCCCGGCCGCTACGCTGGGAGTGGCGTACCGTAGGGTAGGTATCCTCTCCCGCGCCGCCCGACTTGGGTGAGCTGAGGGTGCGCATGGCGGCGGTGGGGCCGCGGACTGGCCCGGGCGCTGGGGCCGAAGCACTGGCGCTGGCGGTAGAGCTGCAGGGCGAGGTGACCTGCTCCATCTGCCTGGAGCTCTTCCGGGAGCCGGTGTCCGTCGAGTGCGGCCACAGCTTCTGCCGCGCCTGTATCGCGCGCTGCTGGGAGCGCTCGGGCGCCGGGGCCACCGCTGCGTCCCACAAGTTGTCCTGCTCGCTGCCCTGCCCGCAGTGTCGCGAGCCCGCGCGCCCGGGCCAGCTGCGGCCCAACCGGCAGCTGGCCGCGGTGGCCACGCTGCTGCGGCGCTTCAGCCTAACAGCCGGCGCGCAGGGGGAACGCGGGCCTCCGGAAGCGGGGGCGGCCGGGTGCGCGCAGCACCGCGAACCGCTCAAGCTCTACTGTCAGGACGATGGACGTGCCATTTGCGTGGTGTGCGACCGCGCCCGCGAGCACCGCGCTCACGCCGTGTTACCCCTGGACGAGGCGGTGCAGGAGGCCAAGGTGAGCGCCGTCCCCACCCCTACGCGTCCCCGGGACCCCCAGTCCCCGTTCTGCGTTCCCGCGCAGGCAGGAAGGCCCAGGTGAGCCCCTGCTTCTTTTCCCTTATCCCATGCTGCGCAGCATTGGCTTCGGGACTGAGTGCGGCTCTCCCTCTGTCACCCCCGACACCACCAATACCACCTTCCCAAACCCCTCGCGTTTCCCTTTGGGCCCCTACTGGGCCGCCTGCGTGATGCCCCACAGATTTGGAGATTTTCTTTCTGTCAGTACCTGGCTTTGAGCGGTTTCTCCGTCACACCCACACATTCGCTACCCCCACTCTCAGCCCTTTCCCTGGACATAGCTCTGTTCGGTGTTCTCACCTTCTGTGGCCGAGTGGGACGACCTTCCCAGGAGGTCGGGGTAAGGGGGTGGGTGGCTCCAGGGCTGAGTAGAGAGCCAAGAGCCATCTGGGATTCTGGCACCTCCCATTCCTGCCAACTTGCTAGGGTGTGCGCGGACGCCTCTGGCACAGTCCCCGGTCTTTCTTTGCTCTTACCCTGCTCCAGCTCTCCCACCCAGAGGGCTTTCCGATGGTGGTGAGGAAAGCAGAAGAGAGGACTAGGCAGGTTGGGCTGCTGGCGGGCTTGATGTCAGCCTGGATGGTGCACAGATGGTCTTGAGGACGGGAGACCCTGAGGCCTTTGGAGTCACCCAGCAGCTGTCCTGTACCCTTACGTGCAGCCTGTGCAGGCTGTAGCCATCCCGACGTCCAGAGGTGGCTTCAACCCTGCCGCCTCTTCCTCAATGAACAGGGCCTTCCCTTTCTCCTGGGTGGCTTCAGGAAGGCACAAGTGGGAGTTGCCAGAATCCTCTCCCCACAGTGTCCTCCTTCTCACTCTTCCGCAGGAGCTCCTGGAGTCCAGGCTGCAGGTCTTGAAGAAGGATCTGGAGGACTATGAGGCATTTCGTTCCACTGAAGGGAAGGAGAGCAAGGAGCTCCTGGTGAGCATGGCAACCCCCAGGGTGGCTCCCCTGGGTGACAGCAGAGGGCCACCCACCACTCTGGCTAGGTGTGTGTGGCTTTGGAGTGTGTGCCTGGGGAAGAGCCGAGGTGGAGTTTAGAAATATAATGAGGTGCATATTATATAGGGTGACCGTGTAATTTATTATATAACCAGAGCTTTTGAGAGTGAAAGGGAGGGCTAAAATAATTATTTTAGAACAGCTGGCTTGAAGTGGAACTGTCCAGGTGAATCAGGATGTATAGTCCCCCTAATATTACATAACACCCCAGTTAGGGTCTGTGGAGCATCTTGTAATGGAACACATTAATATTTCTATAGAGAAACATATGAATATTCATACTAAGTGGGAGGCTTCTGTCAGTCTATGGCGTATTTGACCACCAAAGGAGTTATGAAAAAAACTTTCTTTCAGTTTTAGAGTTTTTTCGATTTTGAAATCGAGGCTAGGGGAGCGGGGTTGGGGGGATGGGGGAGGAGATGGCAGAGCTGCTCCCCACCCAGTAGAGGGCAGGAGGGTCCAGGACTTGGGTTTGCAGCAGCCGATTGTGCTATAGCACCCTCACTGCCCAGCGCTTAGGGTGGTATTTTGTCTTCCTTGAAGTGGAACAGGAAAGTGAAATGGGGTTCATTTTGGTTAAGGTGGGCAAATGTGGGTCACTGTCATTTTCCATCTCGAAAATTCAGTTCCTAGCTCAAAAACTAGGGGTTAAGAGAATGAAAGGATCCACTAAGGCCTGTTAGGGCAGGGCTCTTAAGTCCTAGAGTTGGAAAATGGAGGGAGAGCAACCTGAGGGTCGCCCCCCCCCTTAAGGGAAGGAGGTGTGGGGTGAAGGGGAGGACCCTGTGTACAGGTGCCCCAGGGTCCTTTCCTGACCCTGAACTGCACCTGGTACACCTGCATCCCATGCACATCTCAGACATTCTCTTCTGAACATTCACTTCCCTCCACAAGGAAGGGCTCACCCCTCACCCCTCCAGATCTCCACCCTGCTCTGCTGGAAAAAAAGAGTAAGCATGTGGGGCTTCCTTGGTGGCGCAGTGGTTGAGAGTCCGCCTGCTGATGCAGGGGACACGGGTTCGTGCCCCGGTCCGGGAGGATCCCACATGCCGTGGAGCGGCTGGGCCCGTGAGCCATGGCCGCTGAGCCTGCGTGTCCGGAGCCTGTGCTCCGCAACGGGAGAGGCCACAACAGTGAGAGGCCCGCGTACCGATAAAAAAAAAAAAGAGTAAGCATGTGGCTCTTAGTAAGCATCCGTGATCCAGAGGGCCTTCTCCAGCTTGGGCAGCTTCATGGTCTCTAACCCCACACCCCATGACATTGCTTAGCACTTTCTACTCTGTCCTGCCCCCACCCAGCCAACCCCCCTGTGGCCCACACATCCTTCATGATTACAAAATACCTGCTTAATGAGACAACCATTGCTGCTATGAGAACAAGGAGAAGGAATATTTTTATTTGAAAATGCTCTTACCATTTAGAGGAGTAGTTCTCAACTGGTGGCAATTTTGGGCCCCAGGGGACATTTGGCAATGTCTGGAGATATTTTTGGTTGTCAGCACTGGGGCAGGGGTGCTACTGGTGTTTACCGGTAGAGGCCAGGGTACTGCTTAAACATCCTGCGATGCATAGGACAGCCCTCCACCACAAATAATTATCTTGCCCCAAATGTCAATAGCGCCGAGGTTGGAAACCCCGATTTAGAGTGTTTTGGTAAATATTGTCCCACTTGTGTTACTTCCTTGGGAGACCGTATGCTATAATTGCAAGAAGCTTGGACTCTGGGGTCAGAGTCCCTGGATTAGAATCCTGACTTCCCACTTCCTGGTAATGCACCTCTCTGTCTTGGTCTTCTCATTTGTAAATCAGGATGAGAGTGTACCCAGGTCACTGGGTGGTTGTCAGCATTGAGGGAGTTAACGCCTGTAAAGTTCCCTGGGCTGTTGCTGCCTGCTTGCCCAAATCCTGAAGACTGGGGAGCAGCGAACTGAACCCAGGTCTCCTAACTTCAGAACCCACTTATAGTCTCCTCTTCCAGCCACCCCCTCCCCCCCTAGAGTTTTCAGGGAAGAGGAACTTTGACATTTGCGCTTGTCCTGGAGGGATGGAATCCTTCTCACTGGCCACGAGAGGCCTCACTTGTTATATCATGCAGAGTCCCTCCCAGGTGTTCATGTAAAGACTCAAGAGGGTCAGGAGCGAGAGTCTGTGTCTGAAATCACAGGGGTGAAAATCCTGTGGATAGTGGTCATGGAAAGAATAGGATAGAAACCTTGCACACAGCAGACTCTTACTTAGGGTACTTAGGGTATTAGGGTACTTTGTTGGCCTGCTTGTCTGACAGCCAGTGACATCAATGATTTACTTTAAGTTTCTGTGTCTTAAAATGAGTTTTCATCAGCAGCCCCCACTCCACCCCCCTACTTCCACAAAGCCACACCTTAAAGTTGCCTTATAAATCATATATTAAATCATCGCTGAAAATGTTGAACTAAACCGAAGTGAGAAGAGTTATACGGCATTATGTTTGAGATCTCAGTGTGTGCTATCAAAGATGTTTTCCAACTCTACAATAACTTGAAACCATCACGTGTTTGGATGCTCTAATTTCAGCAGAATAAAGATCATAAATTTGGTCACACACACACAAAAGTGGGTTGGCTATTGCAAAGTTGCTTTCCCTGTAGGGGATGGCAGGGGTTTATCAGGCAGATTACTGAACAAATACTGATCAGGCCGTTCCTTATAGGCTGGTTTAAGATAACATTTGTGGGAGAGCTGAAGCTGTCATTAGGTCTCAGTTTGGTGATGTGGGGCTTAACATAAGCGACTCCATTTGGGGCCTGTTGTCTTGCTTTGAACACAAAACAAATGTGTTTGGGGACCTCAGTTTAATCCTTACAGTGACTGCAGGAGGCACTATTTTATCCCTCCCACTTTTCAAATAAGGAGACTGCAGCCCTGGGGGATTCTGGGGTGAGTTTGAAGTTTCCCTAGGTTGGTGGGAGAACCCAGGTCTAAAGAGACACATGGGCGCAACTGTCACAGGGAAAGGGAAGGCACGTGTTGAGGCTGCTGCGTGCTCGGAATTGGGACATTTAAACTAAAGCGTGTGCACGGTGGGCATGCACGCGTGAGTCTCTGACCCCTGAGCAGTGAGGGGGATGCACCCCTGCCCTGTGGGATGGCTCAGAGGCTTCTATCCAAATGCTGTGTCTCAGATGCCCACACCCCTTTGCCCTCTTCAACTTCACCTCTCCTGGGACAGAAGCAGATGGCAGCCGAGCGAGAGAAGGTTGGGGCGGAGTTCCAGGCTCTGCGGGCCTTCCTGGTGGAACAGGAGGGTCGGCTCCTGGGCCGCCTGGAGGAGCTGTCCCGGGAGGTGACACAGAAGCAGAATGAGAACCTGGCCCGGCTTGGGGGTGAGATTGCCCAGCTCTCCAAGCTCAGCAGCGAGATCCAGGAGACAACTGGCAAGCCTGATCTTGACGTTCTCCAGGTGAGCCTGGCTTGGCCAGGGTACGAGTCCTTTATCCTAAGGCAGGAGGCATGAATTTATCCCTCCCACTTTTCAAATGAGGAAACAAGAATGGCGGCGAGAACAGAATCAGATCCTATGAGTTTAGTAGAATCACACATCTGGAGCCAAAGTGGACTAGAGAGAGGAGCGCTGATTTTCCTGGGGTTAGAGGTCTAAAGGGATGTGATAAAAACTTTCTTGACCATGATCCACAATAACATCTCTTACAATGTATTCTATCATATACGTTGTGACAAAAGTCTCGGAAAATGACACTTACCCGTACTACATGTGATGCACTTTGATGTTTTTTATTCTGTCTTATTTCCTTCTAAAATAAATAGTCACAATCCACGAAATAAACTTCACAAGTCACAAATGGATCAAGAATGGTCATTTAAGTGAATTCCCTGGACTCTGTACTTCCACTGCCGGGGGCCTGGGTTCAATCCATGGTCAGGTAACTAAGATACCAGAAAGCCATGAGGCCAAAACAAAACAAAACAAAACAGGTCATTTAAAAGGCACTAATCTGAGTGACGTCCAGGTGTTGCATAAGAGCTGTCACTTGTCTTGGGCGATGTTGAAAGCAGAGGCAGCACTGGGTCCCAGCCCTTGGCTCCATGATGATTCTGTAATAAATGGGAGCGTCGGGAAGCTCTTGCCACCTGGGGCCCATGCAGGAGGCAGGGGGTGATACACCTGCTTATTCCCCTGGAAGGAGGGAAGGGGCCAGTTTTATTTTCTCAAAGGTGAATGCTGGTTTGGTTTTCTCTCATTGTTCTTTCCAGGAATTCAAAAACACACTAAGCAGGTGAGTGGACCTAACAATACCTTGGGCCTCTCTAAGCTGGCACTTCTTTTCCACTTAGCTTCCTGTCTTCATTCCCCACCCCTGACCTCTCACCTCCCGATGCCCCCAGTGCCTTACCTGGGTACCTTCTGAGGCAAACATCTGCTGCCTGGCCATGGGTATTCGGCACGGGGTCAGGCTCTCCTTTTCACCTCTCCCCACCCAGAGGACCTCACCGTCCTAACTGTCAAGCCCAGTGGGAGTGGGACAGTGCTAGTGGGCCTTCCTCAGGGTCCTTGTCCTGCAGGTGCAGCAATGTGCCCGCCCCCAAGCCAACCACAGTCTCTTCTGAGATGAAGAATAAAGTCTGGAATGTTTCTCTCAAGACCTTTGTCTTAAAGGGGCTGCTCAAGAAGTTCAGAGGTAGGGACTTGTGTGTGGGGCTGGGCCCTGCAGTCCTGGTGGTGATGGTGTGTTTCTGGTGGTTTGGGGTCCTGAAGGTGTGCCTTTCCAAAAGCTGTATGATAAAACAGGAACTAGGGTGTGTCAAGGCCAGACTGGTGCGGGGAGGCGGTGGTGGCTAATTTATTTAGAACCCCCGCCCCTACCCCAGGGCATGAAGCTTCCCCTGGGGACAGATGGAGTAGAGGGGCACTGGGGGCAGAAAGAAGGATGAAGAGGGAGAGCTCAGCTCAGAATGGCTCCAGACAAAAGAGGGGGAAGTGGGAGAGGTAGAGCTAGAATACAGCCCCCTGTCCACCCCCATGATCGGCCCAGCACTTGCCCATCAACTCTAGGGTATCTGGGGAGTGAGTGAACCCCCAGATATTTAACATTTACAGTGGGGCTGTCAGTGTCAAGAGGTGGTGTCACCGTTGTTGCCAAATAGAAATTTCCCATGTCATTCACACACAACCTGCTTTGTTTCTCCCCTTCAGAGGATCTTCGGGGAGAACTGGAGAAAGAGGAGAAAGGTATGATGGCTGTTTTAACAGTGAGTGCCCGTCATTTGGCCATGCAGAGATCCAGTGACTGTCTCTCGGGGCTCTGTGCATGGTTGGTTCCTTCTGCCTGTCCACCTCAGCAACTTTGCCATCGACTGCCCTTTCTTCCTCATCCTCACAAGTCTGATTCCTTCAGGCCACCGTGGGGCCCATAGGCCTATAAGTTGTTCCAGAGCAGGAGTGCCCTGCACCTTGAGATACTCAGATCGGGGAGTGCTTGTCGGTCACCTGGACAAGCCTCTCTTCCCTGTTCCCGCTCCCAGAGAGACGGAGGCCTCTCCTGGGGACAGGGATTGTGTGCAGGGGTCGGGGGAAGCAGGGGGAGACTGGAAGGGAGGTGGTGATCACTCCTGCAGGGCTCTGGGGTGAGTGGGATCTAACCCCAAGGGGAAGGGAAGTGGGGAGGGGAGGACACATATTCCTGATGCTGATGTGACTGAGCTAAATCAGATCTTACTCGGGAAGAATCTAAACCAACCGAGTCAGACTATGTCCTCCTCTGCTCAGAACCCTGCCTCTCTCACTCAGTAAGGGCTGGAGTTCCTGCAGTGGTCTTGAAGGCCCTACGGGATCTGGAGTCTCACTGCACACTCTTCCCCTGGTTCACTCCGTGCAGCCACACACAGTCCTTGCTGCTCCTGGAAGGCACCAAGCACACAGCTGCTTAAGGGCCTTTGCACTGCACCGGCTATGCCAGGGCCTGGAACACCCTTCCCCCAGACAGCTGCATATCTGACTTCCTATCTCCTTGATGTCTGTGCTCAAATGCACTTTTTCAGTAAGGCCTTCCCTGGCCCCTCTAGTTGAAATTACAGCCTGCTCTCCTGATCCCTCTATCGTGTATTGTCTCTCCTCCTTCTCCCCACAGAAAGGAAGCTTCAGGAGGGCAGGGATACTCCACTGTGGGATTCTCAGGGCCTAGAACAGACCTGGAACATAGTAGCACTTGCAGCAAGTGTGCATATTTTAACTTTTTATTATGGAAAATTTCAAACATAAAGTAGAAGAGCATGACGAGTATTATGTACTCATCATACACCTTCATCAATTATTGACTCGTGGCTAGTATTTTTCATAAACACCCCTACCCACTTCTTCCCACTGCATTATTTCGCAGCAAACCACAGATAGCTCTCATTTCCGTAAATATCTCAGTATGTTGTCTCTAAAGAGATAGACTTTAAAAAAAAACATAAACACAAAACCATTAAGAAAGCAAACACAAAACCAACGTCATAACTAAAAAATTAATGATTCTTTCCAGTATCTAGTGTCCGAAATCCCCCACTTGTCTTTTTTCTTAATTTTATTTTTTCAATTGAAGTATAATTCATTTACAATGTTTTGCCAATCTCTGCTGTACAGCCCCAATTTTCTTTTTTTTTCTCTTTTGCGCTGCCTTGGGTCTTCATTGCTGCATGCGGGCTTTTCTCTAGTTGTGTGCGCGGGGTCTACCCGATGCGGTGCACGGGCTTCTCATTGTGGTGGCTTCGCGGGCTTCAGAAGTTGTGGCTTGCGGGCTCTAGAGCGCAGGCTCAGTCGTTGTGGCGCAGGGGTTTACTTGCTCCACCTGTGGGATCTTCCGGACCCAGGGCTCGAACCTGTGTAGCCTGCAGTGGCAGGCAGAGTCTTAACCACTGCGCCAGTAGGGAAGGCCACCCCCACGGTCTTTTAAATTGGATTTGTCAATCTGTTTGAATTGAGATCCAAATCAGGTCCATAAATTGCCTTTCTGTGATTTCAACACCTACTTAATGAGGGGGCGGTGGGAGTGGGGCGATGGGAGCCGTGCAAGGACACTGCATGGGACGTCTCTCCCTGTCTTCCCCCCTCCCCATACCCCGCAGTGGAGCTGACCTTGGACCCCGACACGGCCAACCCCCGCCTCATCCTCTCTCTGGATCTTAAGAGCGTGCGCCTTGGACAGCGGGCCCAGGACCTGCCCAGCCACCCGCGCCGCTTCGACACCAACATGCGAGTTCTGGCATCCTCCGGTTTCTCCTCCGGGAGGCACCACTGGGAGGTGGAAGTGGGCTCCAAGGACGGCTGGGCCTTTGGCGTGGCACGTGAGAGCGTGCGCCGCAAGGGCCTCACGCCCTTCACCCCCGAAGAGGGCGTCTGGGCGCTGCAGCTCAACAGCGGGCAGTACTGGGCGGTGACCAGCCCTGAAAGGACGCCCCTCAGCTGTGGGCACCTGTCCCGCGTGCGGGTCGCCCTGGACCTGGAGGTGGGGGCCGTGTCCTTCTATGCTGCGGAGGACATGCACCACATCTACACCTTCCGTGTCAACTTCCAAGAGCGCGTGTTCCCCCTTTTCTCTGTCTGCTCCACTGGTACCTACTTGCGAATCTGGCCTTGAGGGGCATTGCCCGGCCTCCCTGAGGGGGTCAGTGCGTCATGGGAAGGCATGTTGCCCTCGGATGGGGCCTCCTGGTCACTCTGGGTATGCCCTCCAGACTCTTGTCCCAGGCTGCCTTAGAGGGGCTTCTGCAGACTACAGCATCAAAGACATGAGAATGGGCTGTTGGGGAAAAGGGCTCTGAGGTCAGTTGAGCAGGGGAAGAGATGCTTTGGACCCTCCTGGCATGTCTCCTGCCTGTTGTCCACGTGTGGATTTGGCCTGAGCTGTGAGGAGGTGGAGGTGGATGAGGACAGGAGCCCAGCTCCACCAGAGGTGCTTCCTATCACTGCCCCAACTCAGCAGGGCTTCTGGTTCCGTGGAACAAAACCAAGCTCTGGTCCTTTGCCATCCTCAGTTGCAAGGGGGGCAGGTTCCTGCCAGGCCAATCAGGTTCATGATCCCTTCTGCTCTGCCTTCCTGTCAGCTGCCAGCTCTGCCTTCAGAGACCTGAATCTAGCTGGCCTGACGAAGTTGTCTACTCAGGGAGGATCACTGTACTTCCAGCTCAGTGGAGAGTTTGGGCCGGAACTGGTAGGAGACCCTTGATCTGTACATGAGGGCAAAGCCCAGGGTAACAGTATATAGGCATAGCTACCGTCCAATGTGGCTTAGCCTGATGATAGAGTGTATGTACAACACATCCTTGGCCACAGTGACTGCTCCGTGTACTCAAGTTTGCCTAAACCCTTTTCAAGTGCCAAAGTACAGTCTCCCTTGGGTAAGGAGACCAAAGATTCTGGAATTTTGGACCTCAAGGCGGCACGTATAATTTTACAGAAGCAACTAACACCAGCATGGAAATGCACAGAGCACAGGCATGCCCCTGACAGACACTTCCTGGAGCTTCCCAAATGTATGCCAGCAGCAGAAGACCCTGGTGCCACGGCCTGCTCAGCCCGTACCCTGGAGGGTGTTATTCCCTTGGCTAATGGTTCCCCAGCTTCTGCATGGCTGGGCTTCTGGGAGAGTGGAGGTAGGCTGTTCCCTGCTTAGTGTGCTCCAGGAAAGGGGCATGGGGAGATGGAAATACAGACTGTGAGCTCATTTCTAGGGTGTCTTGGCTCATTCTTAACTCCCCTAGTCTGAATGCAAGAGCACAGTTACGAGCAAAGGTTTCTGCCAGACTAGGTGAGCGTGTGTGTTTATCTGTGTGAGGAACGTTTGCATATGTGTTTAGATCTCAGATCTCAGGAGCGGGGGGCGGAGCCATGTGGATTTTGGAGAGGGCGTTTATGAGCATGCGTATAAGGTTTAGGTGCGAACAGACATAGGTCAGTATGGTCACACCCTATTTTTGATTTGTAGTTGTAAAATATTAGCCACCCCATATTTAGGTGAAAGCCAAAGGTTTCCTTCCCCCACTACCTAGCTGCCCAGCTAGATGAAATCCAGTCTCAGACCTAATTCTGTCCTGCACACATTGTTTATAGATAGACATGTTGGCATGCAGGGGCAGTGACCATCAAACAGTCTGATCTGCAAGCATCTTGGAGTTTCCATGCTCTCTGTCCCTGAGATACTTCAAGCACACTTTGCATACAAGGGACGGTAAGAGAGATGTTCTTGTCGGGGCAGGCATGACACTTTTCTAGAGGCAATCTAGAGATATAGCACTAGGCAGTCAGAATCCAGTGTCCTGTGGGCTGGGGACAGGACCATTGAAGAGTCCAGCCTATAGCAGCATCCCAGAGGGTGAACCCTGTGTGGTGTTCATACATGGAGAGTAGCTCTAGAACACTGTAGCTAATCAGTGTATTTGAATACCACTGATTTCCACAAGGAAAATCCATTTCTAACATTCACTTATTAATTAAATTGCCTAATGCTATCATCAAGCCTTAATGTTATCCAGGCTTGTATGGCTTTTGGATTGAGTAGCACAATTACCCTTTATATCGTCTAACAACTGTGCTGAAGTATTGCAACACATTACAGGTCACGGAAGGTAGGGTGACTAGGTTCAGGTCTGGGCACTGCAGGGGTGGCTGTGTTTATATTTTCAGCTTTTGTGTTTGTGAATGTGATTGTGTGTCTATCAGAGTTTGCAGACTAACAATGTAGATATATACATATTCGAAGAGATGTAACAACAGTTACATAACAATTACACGTGGACAGTACGACAGATGTTCTCTCTTGGTCACTAGGGTGGTGCAGTGACTTAGGATGTCACAAGGCTGGTGTGAGAGTATGCCTGTGTGTGTGCATTTTCCTCTCCCATCCTTTGACCATCATAAGATCTCTGAGATGTCTGGGCCTCTGAGAGCAATGACTGGCCTAACCTGGGTTCCTTCTGACTCCATCCATTCATTGGTCCTAGATCCTTGTGAGCTGCTGAGACATGAAAACCCACATCCTTGAAACCAGACCCTCACACCACTCCTCAGCATCCAGACAAGAGGGCACCTAGGGACCTTCCTCTGGCCTGGCCACCCAGTGACCTAAGTCATCTGGCCTTGCAGGGACCAAAGGGTGGGTTGGGCCATCAGACCAAGTTCCACCAACTACAGCCACAGTTTCTGACCATTTCTGGGCTAGGGCTCCTGTCCCTCACCTGGGCTCTCAATCTCTTCCCTTTGTCCCGTGGGCGCTTTGGGGGGCCCCGATGGAACCAGCTCCCCCAAAATTCAAGACGGGCCCCTAAGGATTTCCTTTTCCTAATTTGCCTTAAGTTGCGGTAGGGGCTAGGGACCTCCTGTCCCGTTCCAGTCCTTCACACATCGACCTTTTGATTTTCCCACCTTTCTCTACCAATCTTTCCCTCCTGATCACCCACCCAGACCAGACCTGGATTCCTCTCAGGACAGGCACACTGACACCCTTTCTCTAGCCCTCCTCTCAGAGCCCCAACCTCGGACCCCTACTGTCATAGGACTCTATCCTCAACAAGTTTTCGCCCCAGACCCCAAAGCCGGGCGGCAGACCCCAGGCCCTCCTCGTATTCAGCCCATTGGGGGCCCCGCCCCCTCCTGCAGCGCGCCCCGCCCTCACCAGATCTCTCACAGCTTCCGCTCCCCAGCGGGCGCAACTCTCCTCCTCTGTCCTCTGGGCTCTGTCCCAGGATTTGCAGCTCGACCCGCGACACTGACACTGACGCCACAGCTGAGGGGGCGGCAGTCGGACGGGGCGCTCACTGGCCGAGGGACGTGGGCCCCGCCTGCATGTTGGTGTCTGCGGCTGCG